>NC_041231.1:69649628-69722953 GCF_002837175.3 Physeter macrocephalus
TGTTTGTTCTTTAATTCTTCTAGGTATTTGTTAAACATTTCTTGTATCTTCTCAATCTTTGCCTCCATTCTTTTTCTGAGGTCCTGGATCATCTTCACTATCATTATTCTGAATTCTTTTTCTGGAAGGTTGCCTATCTCCACTTCATTTAGTTGTTTTTCTGGGGTTTTATCTTGTTCTTTCATCTGGTACATAGCCCTCTGCCTTTTCATCTTGTCTATCTTCCTGTGAATGTGGTTTTTGTTCCACAGGCTGTTGGTAGATGATACACATGTCTCAGGGGTAGAATGGCACCATTTTGGCTGACTGCTCCAGGAGCTCTAATCTGGCAAGATCCTGCTTGCGGCTGCTGCTGCTGCTGGTTTTCCTTCCTTCCTAACGCCTCCCTTCCTTTTTCAGAGAGTATCTTATTGAGTATCTTCTAGAAGCTAATGAAGCAGGTTTTTTGAGTGCAACATAAAAGAGAGACATTCTAAAGGTGGGCTCAATAGGCAAAAGGGCAAGAGAGCTGGTAGAAATGCCAAGTAGAACAGCATCTAAATAGAAGACACCTGTGTAGAGTCTAGAGGACATCTATGAAACCAGAGCTTCTGTTACAACATCATCAGTTAAAACACTGGAGAAGAATGAGGAAGAGCAGTCCCACACTACCTGGTTAAGGTGGACATTCCATCAACTGGAGATGCTGAAAGAAGAACTTACAAAGGTTTAAAGAAATAAACAGTGTGGTTTACATAGAGCACCCATTAAGTTTTCTAACCTGCGGGACTATATTATATATTATGATTTGGGAGCTTAATAAGGGAGGTTCCATTTCTAACCTCTGAGAAAACTAAATGAATATAAGTATTTAATCTACATGTGAATTGTCCCTAAGGAACCACGTGAAGCCATTTAACAAGAAGAGCTATTTCAAGTGGAAGAAATCCTCATCAGCATATTCTGATAACCAGAGTATCACGTGACCTCAGTGCCTACTTCACAACTAGAACCCCTCTGCTTTAGAAGGAACCATCAACTGCAGGGGTAGGGCTCTCCTGTGGAACTCTGGGTTTTTTTGTTTTTTTCTCTTTTTGGTGGGTTTTTTTTTTTGGCTGTATGGTGCAGCATGTGGGACCTTAGTTCCCCAACCAGGGACCGAACCAGCACCCCTTGCATTGGGAGCATGGAGTCTTAACCACTGGACTGCTAGGCAAGTCCGTCTCCTATGGAACTTTGAAAGACGGTACTCTACTAGGAAGAGGGGAGGCATGTTTGTACCAAGGCTAAAATGGTGACAAGCACTCATGCTGCTTAATCCTTTCCAAGAGTCAAGTGTCCTACAGGCACTGTATATCTCCTGGAAAGCAGGAACTCCTTGGGGAACACCGATATTTACTCAACTACCTAAGAGTCACCTTGCCAATCTCAGCCTGACCCTCATTCCCACTCACTCCGGAACTGGTGAGGACTTGTACCATATACCCCAGTCTCCCTAAACTCATATACTTGTACCATATACCCCAGTCTCCCTAAACTCTGCCAAGTACCAACAACCTGGAGCCAAAGTTTCCCTGTGAACCCAATATAGCAGTGTCCAATGGCAAAGATCATAAAACTACTTTTTGTTAATTTATAACTATAATTTATAGCTAATTTATAACTTTCACTGAAACTTAGATAAGTCATTAATTATCTCTGGTCTTCAGATTCCCCACCCATAAAGTGCAGCTAATACTTCCCTTATAATTTATAGGAAATTATTTATATGAAAAAGCCCAGTACAATGCCTGACATAAAGTAGGCATTAGATAACATGTTGTTTTTATCTAAGAAGCAAAAGTCTGTAGAAAGAAGATAAAATAAAATGTTTGGGCTTGAAAATAACTCTGCCAAGAATCAAATACTTAGTGGTACTCAACCAAGGGAGTAGAAATGTGTGTGGTGGGAGAGGAGGGGTGGCTCTAAAGATGAACATGGTATTTAGTGAGAGGGCCAAGGGTCTTATAAATATGCCCCACATAAAGAGGAACTGTCCACACAATATGCCAATAGCACACTCCTGTTGAGAGACTGAAAGAGTACAACCAATCTAAAATGAGGGAAGAAGACCCACTTTGTAAATTATTAAATATAGCAAAAATTCCTTTTAGGAAGAGAAATGAGCTCAAACAACATAAGTATTATTATAAAAATAAGGAGAATGGATTCTTTCTAGAAAAGACCCTTAAAGACTAAAGAAGAGACCACCCAACCAAAACCAAAACCAAACAAACAAACAAAACAAGCTTTGTTGTTAAAACAGAAAGATGAGGGACTTCCCTGGCAGTCCAGTGGTTAAGACATCGCCTTCCAATGCAGGGGATGCAGGTTCAATCCCTGATCAGCGAGCTAAGATCCCACATGCCTCTCGGCCAAAAAACCAAGACATAAAACAGAAGCAATATTGTAACAAATTCAATAAAGACTTAAAAAAAAAAAGGTCCACATCAAAAAAAAACCTTTAAAAAAAAAACACAGAAAGATAAGGCATAGAGAAGTTACCTAACTTGTTCAAGTTTGCGCCCAGGCAATGTAGTCCTACATTCCAAACGCCTACCACTACACTATACTCAATGCACTAGCAAGCTAAGAGTGAGCAGAAAAACTGAAAGAGCCATTCATGCCAAGGTTAACATAGCAGCTTATTTTTTTCACATGTTCACAGGTGTGGTTTTATGTATATTTCACTTTCTGCCAGTCATTTAACAGTTCTGCTATCATGACATGTTTTATAATCAATATTAAACTGAATTCAATGGAATACGGTAGCTTGTAAACGGAATTAAATTCTTTATTAGAGTAGATGAAGGGTTTGCAAACTATATTCCACACAGCCCTGGAGGTCACCTCAGACAGAAAGCAGGGAAACACAGGTCAAGGAGGCTCCCAATTCAACAAAGCCACTTTCAGTTTTATCTTTTCTCTTTTTTGGAGGAGGCATTCACATATACTTTTATCAAGAAAAGGGTTCCACTGATTAAGAAAAATGCTTGAAAACCATGGAATCAGATGAATTATTAAGATCCCTTGTAGGTATCAGATTTCAAAGTCCTGTAAAACAACTCACAGACTATATAACCAAGAAAAGTTTTGAAGTTTTTACTGCCTTCAGAGCTAGTATATTTATACTCTACCTACTTATAGAATTTGAGAGGGTTGTTACAAGTATAAATTTTAATGTCACATATAGTGATAATTATTTTTAATTTAACACTAAAACACACACGCACAAAGTAAGAGTAGAGCTCTCAAGCATGGGAGAACACTATGAAGCAATATCTTCGCATCAAATAAATATTTTTAAAGTCATGTATGTTGTCTTCCTCCTCCTTCAAAAACACTGACATGCATTTAAAAATTTGAGTAGCCACTCTCCACTCTGCACTTGGCTCAGCTTTTTCAAGAGTTACAAAGATAAATGAGACATGTATCACCTTAAGTTTTAAAAGCAATATCAGACATTCATCAAATTAACTGGGCAGAAAGAGGTAAAGTGCCAAAGAGAGGCAAAGGAGAGGGAAAGAGATTATGAAACGGAGCTCAGCAATGGGAGAAACTATTTCCAACTTTGCAAGTAAGAAGATTCTCAGGAGAGGTGGCCTGAGAAGAGGGGGGAAATAATCTCTCTGCATTCTGATAGATGATTGTTACATGATGTTGATTCTTTATTCATCAAATAGTTCACTGTCTAGTAGGAGAAAAGGATAAGTAAACAAACACCTAAAACACAATGTGTTAACTATAATAACAAGCGTGTGCATAATATAAGTGAAAAGGGAAGTAGGTATTTCCTTGGGGTAGAGGGGAGAGTAAGAAGGGGGGAGGAGGGAAGGAAGAAACGTGACTTCACCAGGGTGCTGAGGATGAGCAAGGGTTTGTTGTAAAGAAAAAGGTATTTCAGGCAATGGGAACAACATGAGCAAGGGCATGAAGAAGTGAAATCATGTGGTGTCTTTGGGGACTGGCTATGGGGAGTAAAGAGGTGACTAAGGATGAAAGTGAAAATGAGGCCAGACCAGATCATGAGGAGCTTTAAGCCCTGTGCCAAGGAGTTTGGCTCCATTACAGGAGGCACAAAGGTTTTCAGCAAAGAATGATGTTACAAAGGATGACACTAACATTATAATTTTTTCAGTCAGAGAAATACTTCAAGTTTCCACTGGCTGCAAAAACATATATGAGAAAATTAATTCCAGGACTCCTTGAAATAACTCCAAAGGTCCCACTGGCCATGAGTCCAGTTAAGAGCTCCCTGAGGACAGGAACTCTTTTTATTTATTTTTCTCTGGATCTCTAGGACATAGGATATAGAGAAACGAATAGGAATTGGTCTGTGATTAAGGATGATAAGACAGAACAAAAGATGACTCAAGCTTCTGGCCTGATCATCTCAGTGGGATGACAATTACAAGAATATAAGTTTTGTCTACGAGATACTAAAATTCAAAACTACAGAATATCCAGGGGTTCTGTCCACAAGCACTTAAATACAGGTTTGAAACTCCAAAGAGTCTGCACCACAGATATAACTTCGAGTACCACCATGTATGCCGTACTGGGGACAGATGAAGCCAGTTGGGTGGATGAGGTTCATGCTTTGTTCACAGAGCATGAACAGGGCCCAGCTCACAATCTAGGACAGGCATACCTTGGAGATACAGCTGGTTCGGTTCCAGATCAATGCAATACAGTGAATACTGCCATAATGCGAATCACACGAATTTTTTGGTTTCCCAGTGCATTCCGTTTACTGTGCACTGTAGTCTACTAAGTGTGCAATAGCATTATGTCTAAGAAAATGATGTACATATCTTAATTAAAAAATCCTTTATTGGCAAAAACTGCTAACCATCATCTGAGCCTTTAGCAAGTTGTAATCTTTTTTGCTGGTGGAGGGTCTTGCCTCCTTGTTGATGGCTACAGACTGATCAGCTTGGGAGTTGCTGAAGGCTGGGGCAGCTTAAAGTAAGAGAACAATGAAGTTTGCTGCACTGACTGACTCTTCTCTGTAGCACGCAATGCTGTTTGATAGCATTTTGCCCACAGTAGAACTTCTTTCAAAATTGGGAGTCAGTCCTTTCAAACCCTGCCATTGCTTTATCAACTAAGTTTATGTAATATTCTAAGTCCTTTGTTGTTATTTCAACAATCTTCACAGCATCTTCACCAGGAGTAGACACCATCTCAAGGAGCCACTTTCTTTGTTCATGGTAAAAAGTAAGTCCTCATCGGTTAAAGTTTTATCCTGAGATTGCAGCCATTCAGTCACATCTTCAGGCTCCGCTTCTAGTTCTCTCGCTACATCCACCACATCTGCAGTTACTTCCTCCACTGAAGTCTCGAACCCCTCCAAAGTCATCCACGAGGGTTGCAGTCAGCTTCTTCCAAACTCCTCTTAATGCTGATATTTTGACCTCCTCCCATGAATCACAAATGTTCTTAATGGCATCTAGAATGGTGAATCCTTTCCAGAAGGACTTACTTTGCCCAGATGCATCAGAGGATTCACTATAGCCTCACAAAATGTATTTCTTAAAGAACAAGACTTGAAAGTAGAAATGACTCTTTGATCTATGGCTACAGAATGGATGTGTTGGCAGACATGAAAATCTTGTTGCATATCTCCATCAGAGCTCTTGGGTGACCAGGAGCACCATCGATGAGTAGTAACATTTTGAAAGGAATCTTTTTTTCTGAGCAGTAAGTCTCAACAGTGGGCTTGAAATGGTCAGTGAACCATGTTGCAAACAGATGTACAGTCATCCAGGCTTTGTTGTTTCATTTACAGAGCACAGGCAGAGCAGATTGAGCATAATTTTTAAGGGCCCTAGAGTTTTCAGAATGGTAAATGATCACTGGCTTCAACGTAAAGCCACCAGCTGCATTAGACCCTAACAAGAAAGCCTGTCCTTTGAAGCCAGGCACTGACTTCTCCTCCTTAGCTGTGAAAGTCCTAGATGGCATCTTCTCCCAATATAAGGCTGTCTTGTCTACATTGAAAATCTCTTGTTTAGTGTAGCCCACCTTCATGAATCATCTTAGCTGGATCTTCTGGATAACTTGCTGCAGCTTCTACATCAGCACTTGCTCCTCCACCTTGCACTTTTATGTTATGGAGAGGGCTTCTTTCCTTAAACTGCAAGAACCAACCTCTGCTAGCTTTAAACTTTTCTTCTGCAGCTTCTTCACCTCTCTCAGCCTTCACAGAGTTGGGGAGAGTCAGGGCCTTGCTCTGGATTAGGCTTTGGCTTAAGAGAATGTTGTGGCTGATTTGATCTTCTATCCAGACCACTCAAACTTTCTCCATATCAGCAATAAGGCTATTTCACTTTTCTTATGATTCGTGTGTTCACTGGAGTAGCACTTTTCATTTTCTTGAAGAACTTTTCCTTTGCTTTCACAACTTAGCTGTTTGGTACAAGCGACCTAGCTTCTGGCCTATCTTGGTTTTTTGTTTTGTTTTGTTTTTTTGCGGTACGCGGGCCTCTCACTGTTGTGGCCTCTCCCGTCGCAGAGCACAGGCTCCGAAAGCACAGGCTCAGCGGCCATGGCTCAACGGGCTTAGCCGCTCTGTGGCGTGTGGGATCTTCCCGGACCGGGGCATGAACCCGTGTCCCCTGCATCGGCAGGCGGACTCTCAACCACTGCGCCACCAGGGAAGCCCATATCTTGTTTTTTGACATGCCTTCCTCACTAAGCTTAATCATTTCTAGTTTTTAAAGTGAGAGATCTGTGACTCTTCCTTTCACTTGAACACTTAGAGGCCACTGTAGAGTTATCAACCGACCTAATTTCAATATTGTTGTGTCTCGGGGAATAGGGAGGTCCAAGGAGAGGAAACGAGATGGAGGAATGGCTAATTGGTGGAATGGTTAGAACACACACATTTACCAATTAAGTTCACAGTCTTATGCGGGCACAGTTTGTGGCATCCCAAAACAATTGCAATAGAAACATCATAGATTGCTGATCACAGATCACCATAACAAATAAAATAATAATGAAAAAGTCTGAAATATTGTGAGAATTACCAAAATGTGACACAGAGACACAAAGTGAGCAAATGCTGTTGGAAAAACGGTGCCAGCAGACTTGCTCAACGAAAGGTTGTCACGAATCTTCAATTTGTAAAAAAAAAAAAAAATTATCTTAAAGCACAATAAAGCGAACGTCAATAAATCAAGGTATGGGGCTTCCCTGGTGGCGCAGTGGTTGAGTCTGCCTGCCGATGCAGGAGACACGGGTTCGTGCCCCGGTCCAGGAAGATCCCACATGCCGCGGAGCAGCTGGGCCCATGAGCCATGGCTGCTGAGCCTGCGCGTCCGGAGCCTGTGCTCCACAACGGGAGAGGCCACAACAGTGAGAGGCCCGCGTACCGCAAAAAAGAAAAAAAACAGAAAAAAACATTTAGAGTTTGGTGCCAAATGATAGAGGGTCAGTTAGTATGAAGACTGGAAAGTGGCTACTGGATTTGGAAACTGGGTAGTTGCTGATAAACATCACTGGAGAGGGTAAAGGACTGACTGGTTTGAAAAATAAAAGTAAATTGGAAGAAGAGACAATGAGTGTAAATCACTCTGTCCAAAAAGTATGGCAGTAAAAAGGAGTGAGAGGTACTAGCATCTTGACAGGTCATCAGGTGGAGAGAAGTATGCACATTTTGTGCATTATCTTTTTTTATACAACTTTTGTCTAGAGACTGTGAGAACAAGGACTGCCTTCAGTATTCTTACAGCACCTACTAGATTATATAATAAAAATAGCAGCACTACTAAATCACTGTTTAGAATGCAATATATATCTCATTACACTTCAGTAAATTTTAACTAAATTCCTAGTATAAAAAGGAGACCGCTAGACTGAACCAATTAGTCATTAAATTCCAGTCATTTACCTGCATGGGGTCGCTGTTTAAAAGGGACCACACCCTGCTACATAATTTGACAGGCTCCGTGAACAACACTGGGGATGCTGTAAGATGTTACCTTAATTCCTTCACCCTGGGCTGCACAGGGACATACTCACCTCCATAGTAGAGTCCTGTAGCAGTGCACATCCGCCACTGTCCCTGATACATTCCTGCTCTGCTGGGGCTGCACATCTGGACGCTGACATCTGCAATCTCTTGGGGCTCTAGCGATCTCACCATCACCATGTTCACATGTCCAAACTGGTCTCCCCCGACATATTTAAGACAAACCCCTGGAGGCCAGGCCTCTGCCCCTGAGTTCAAGCAAAAGAAAAAAATGTTAGGCAATCAATGGTCCTATGCTGACTGCAGTTCATTATAAAACTGTAGAAGAGGTCTCTTTGTCTCTCACATATATGTAAACCTATCCACATATCTTTGAGCTATGTAACACCTCACTGGTCAGAAAGAATCAGAGTCAGCAACCTCTGACCAGCAGTCTATCCCTAAGAGAAAGCACACACAGCAAAAGCAAGGCAGTTCCTCAAGAAAATGTGTTTTGGGTGACCCAGGGAAGGTCACACATCACACTGAATCTGTAGAACCTAAGAATGATGTCGGAAAAGAGCCATGGAAATGAAGCTCAGGCCCACATCTTTGGAAGACTGCTTTCTCTACTAAGAACACGTGCCCATTTGCACTTGACCTTTTAAACTGACATTCAAAGTAAAAATATGTCTGACTGTCGCCAGTTTTTCCATCGAGGAAAGAGGATGAAACTTTCCACTGAGGAAAGAGGAATAGTTTCTGTATTATTTTCATCTTAGAACTGCTTTTTCCCTGATGTATGACTTTTCTTCTGGAGTCTGTAACAATGAAAAGATCGAGGGTCAAAAGACTGCAAATAAGACAAAGGAGTCAAGTGAAAGTTTCGTTTTCAGGTTCAAACAGTAGTGGGGAAAATATGAACAGTGGGCCCTGATAACAGTACAATGACCCGTTGTCTCAGGGGTGATGACACCAGCAAGAGGTGCTTGTAGAAAGAACAGGAATGGCAAGACAGAGAAATGGCTTTGGCAGGAATGTCTTTCCCTCCTTTGGAAGTGGCAACAGTCTTATTTGGTTCCCACTCCTGTACACCTATTTTCATGTAAACTAACTCAAATGAGAAATCAATGTATTGACTTCTGACCAGTCATAGGTAGCCACACAGTGACTAGATGTGATCTCTCCTGTGAAGTCTCTCCAACAGACTCCTTTTTACTATATACAGAAACCTCTATATATCTTTTTGTTGAGATACATACATTCATTATAAAAGCAAATCACCATGAAAAGCTGAACATGGAAGGACTTTCAGCATACTTGAAACTCATCTCCTAACAGCACTCTAGGATTCCTCAGTACCTTGTTCGTGAAGTGCCAGGCCGGTTTTGATATATTTGATGGTTTACTACTGAAAAAGAGAACTGGAGAGAAAAGCAACCAACGCTCTACTGCTGAGCTCTCAGCCCCATAATGAATGGCACCTGCTCTTGGATTTTAGGGGTAGCAGATGGAGGAGTGGTCGCTATGTCTGTCAGACCCTCTTTAAAAAAAATCCTGCCAGCAAAGTGCCCTCTTAAGTTAACACTGTAAAGGGCAACTGCTGCTGTTGAAAAGGTTGTGGATGATACACTGGCAATACATGAAAATTCTTTTTTTTTTCATTTCTGGGGCCTATGGCCCGGCAAAAGCATATTTGTCTTAGTCAAGAATAGTAGCAGTTGACGTGAAGTACCTTGGAAAATGTCAGTCTCTTTAAAGACCAAGATCCAAGAGGAAAATTAAACCATTATAGGGCTGAATTCACAATTATTCTTTAAAAGACACACATACACATGCACACACACACATAGACACACACATCTATAACAAGACAATGTTTATATGAAAATCCAAGAATGTGTCTGTTTTTGAACTTTAAAGAAAAAAAGGGAAACCAAGACTGTCTGGATGTGGAAAATACGTGGCTGTCCTAGGCAGACAAGCACAAGCAGCTGAGACAGTTGGATCTCTCATCTGTGCAAAAGAGGGAGTACTGCTGTATTCCCAGGATACTGAGTTAGTTGGTAAAATGTTAAATGATTAACAATTATGAGGCTACGGTCCTGATCTTTTTAGTACGTCAGACCCTATTGATGTGGTACTTGGAGAGCCTCTTGAAAAAACTGGAAGAGTTATACACCATCAACTCTAACGTGTTAATCTGCTACAAAATGAAGAACCAATCATCTGCCTTCTGAGAGTTACCAACAGTTTATTATGACATATAGTTCTTACAGCCCCCAACTGTCAGGTCAGGTAGTTCTGAAAAGGTCACTGATACTGACTCTTGATACAGAAGGCAGGGAAATACTGATGAGCTACTTGGCCTACCAGGCTAAGCATACCGGAAAAATCTGTATTTGAGAAGTATAACACAATAGCACTTCAAATTAAGTCTGTTACAACTGGCTTAATGAGGGGGGTGGGTATATATAAGAAGAAAAGAAAGACTAATCTGTGTTTTATGACTTTCCAAGTTAAGTATCGCAAGCACACATAGGACTAAGGCTGTGATTCTCCAGTTATCATGTAATATAATTTTATTAAAAAACATAAAAAGTCAAAACAAAACAAGAAACCTGTCATGTGGCAATTCTAAGATGATAGAGAGCATGGCAAAAAGAAATAAAAGTCCATCAGTTCCATAAAGTCTGAGACTTACTAAGGTATAAGTGATTATAGAAATAGTTTGGAGACAACAAGGAACATCCAAAGAGCAAGACAGAAGACAAACCTCAGTGAAGACCCCCTCCCTCTTTTTAACCCCTGTAGCTTTAGAGACTGCATTTCAAATTAAGCTATATGCAAACAGGGACCTTCACTGATCTTGTTGCCATTTTCTTCCTGTACCTGATAAAGTGACTGGAACATAAAAAACTTAACTATTGTAAGGAGTCAAAAGAAAAATGGGGGCTTCCCTGGTGGCGCAATGGTTGAGAGTCCGCCTGCTGATGCAGGGCACACGGGTTCATGCCCCGGTCCGGGAAGATCCCACATGCCGCAGGGCGGCTGGGCCCACGAGCCATGGCCGCTGAGCCTGTGCGTCCGGAGCCTGTGCTCCGCAACAGGAGAGGCCACAACAGTGAGTGGCCTGCGTACCACAAAAAAAAAAAAAAAAAAAAGGAGGGAACAGTTGTTCTTTCTCAAGTTTCTTTTTTTCCCTCAACTGTTGTTTCATATTCACTTCTATGTAATTTAGAAAATAAAGATGACTCTGAAGTCACTCTCTCATATAACAATCATAACTACTTCATTAAAGTCAGAGAAACACCAGAGTTATAATATGCTTAGTTTAACACTCACCACAGCTGGACAGCAGAGCATGGCTGTAACAACTGAGAAGCTGTAAGTGTTGGTAAAGAGAATTGTCTCCTTTCATCTTCAGAGGGACAGTTTCAAATTTTCATTTTAAACTCCAACTGTAAAGTTTCCTGGTCATGTTTCCCAAACTTCTAAAACTTACACAGTACCAAAAGTTTGGATCCTGGGATTCTGCATCTATGTCATTAAATGTCTCACTTCAGTTTCTCTATGACCTGAATATAAGGACTTAAACAATATTAGGTGTTGAATTTTAAACAATGTGTAACATTTATCTTCTTTGGGGAAGGTGCTGGGACAGCTATATGCAGTTCCTATCAATCTCATCTGTTGTAAATTTGAATTCCTGGTATGCCTGAAACATGACAGTGGAGAAGCACCATGAAAAATTATTTATGAAACTCTTTCAGTGAGCACTAATCTCTTAGGGAAGGTTATGAATGACAGCAAGAGAGCCTGAGGAGAAACAGCTAAGCCCTGCCCTACTTCTTTTTTTTTTTTTTTGGCCACGCCATGCGGCATGCAGGATCTTAGTTCCCCGACCAGGGATTGATCCCGTGCCCCCTGCATTAGGAGCGCAGAGCCTTAACCACTGGACTGCCAGGAAAGTCCCGGCCTACCCTACTTCTGTGTGTTACCACTCTATTTCCAGAAAGAACCCAGGCCAGATTAGGATGACGCCAAAGAACCAGTGCCTGTGCATGCTTTCCTTATCTCTCTCTCTAATAACATACCTGTCACTTAATTATGTGAGGCCAGTTTCTTCTTAATCAAATGGAAAGCATTTAGTTTACAGACACAAAACTATTTTACAACTGATGGAACGATTTCCAGAAGAATAAAAAACCTACCTGTTCCAAGTACCTCGAAAGGTAAAATCTCTAGCAAATGTTGCCCAGTTTTTCAAGAGGTGTACGGGAACAAAAATGTCCTTTTACAGGAAGAAAGGCTGCAGACCCAGAGACTGTTTTAAACTGGAGTTACTATGCAAAAGCAGGAGGAAAAAGAGCTAGTCCCACCAAAACAAATTTTCTCCAAGTCAAGGTGAAAGGCAGGCTCTTTGGGGTTCTGATTTGACATTCTCGCCATTTTATATCAAACCCTTACAATCTCCCACTAACCCAAGGAACTGTCTAGTGAGTAAATAGATATTTCAAGAGGCTTTCTGAAATATAAAATGGTTATTTTGCAGCAAGATGGTATTTAAAACATTTCAACAGTACTCTAACAACTTTCAATATTTAAAAATACTATAAAGAACCCATGGAAAGCCAGACCATTTCCAGTGTTTTCACCATTAAGTAAACAAGGTCTTGGATTAATTCTTTTAAATAAACAAAACTTTTAATAAGCTATACTTTCTAAACAAACGTTACTCATTTCAAAAATTCATGGCTAGGTTTCAAAAGCATTTTTGACCAGTAACACAGATTTTAGTAATTCAGATAAGAAATATGATGAATAAAAGCTGACCTAAAAATAAAAAAAAATTTAAAAAAAGCTGACCTAAAGAGATTGTTTTAATATTTTTAAAAGCAGACAACACTAAGAAAGGTGAGAAAGAAATTAGACAACGTAAAGATAATCAAACTTGGAACAAGAATTTCAAGAACAATAGAAAAATGGCTGTTTTCCTGTATTACCATGTGCCTCTCAAACTAACAATGCACCACACTGCTATAACCAAAAGAGAAAAGAAGCTAATGAAAATTTACAAAGCCACTGATGTCCCCAGTCATCTACAACACTGGGTCAATCCAGATTATGTGCTTTTGCTCAGTGACTCACCAAACCTTCATCCAAGGTAAAGTTACTTCCAGATTAGCCAGAAAAACTAAGAATAATAATTTGGTACATTAATTATTATATAAAAGGCTAGCTTGGCCAGTCTCTCCCCATCATAAAAGAACTTAAGTATAAAGAACTGAAAAGTAAACAGGGTCCAATAAAAGGTCACTTTTATAGGTTTGAGTCCCCAGAGTGTTATATCATTTCACATCAGATTACCTTACTCGACACGGTTCCCCGACACCAACAAACTTCTAGCTAAATATTCCTTTTGTCTAGTTTTCCATCTCTTAGAATTTCTTTTGTAAATCCTCATTAATAAGGAAGTTAAAGCATCCTCACCTAGTCAGCATAAATTGTTACTGGATGAGACAAGAAATACTAAACTCACTCAAATTAAAAAAGTCATTAGAAAAGAATTTAACAAGTAAAAGGTGATAATAAACAGTTATTAGATACATTTTCAGATACTATTTTCAAAGAACTATGGTTAACTTATGTTAAATTTTTCTTAAGTCAACAGTACGTCAAAACAATGTTTTTTAAAAAAAGCAATTTCTCAATCTTTCCATTTTTTCTATTCTGAGCAAATCCCTACACTTCTTACCCAATTTTTCAAAGTGACGTTAACATCTCAAATAGCTCAATGAAAATTTCAGATACAATCATCCTTGTGGTTGCAAAGAAATGAGCTTTCAAAAGAGTAGATGCTCACAACTCTAACTACCTTGTTCCATTCAAGGATGCACCTCCTCTAGCTTGCTGGAAATAACTGGAAGATTAATTAGAGCAGAAATAAAATGATGGAGTAGAACTGTACAGGTGGAGACAATACCACCACCACATACAGACCTAGTTCCTGGTATCAAAAGAATATTGAATTGTGCTTAAATGTCATCAAGACCTAAATTCTTCCTAATCTAGGGAGTATTTTATTGGTGTTTGGGTCATCATACCAGTACAAGAAAATTCTACACCATGTATAAGGAAAAGCTCAGAATTACACAATCACATAATTTAAGCTAAAACACTTCCTTATTTCTTTTAACTACTATGAAAAAGAAAACTGGGCAAGGAAGATTGCTCGTTATACATTTACCAGAATTTTGGATTCGCCATGTTTTTATAAACTGAGTATCAGGAGGTATCGACTCCCCTTCTCCTATGGTGACATCTTCAACAAAGGACATAGAGGGCACACTGATGTTTGGGCTCTCAAAGTCATAATAGGCGCCAATTGCTGCTTGTAGGTTCCTACAAATAAAGAGAAAAGGCAAAAGACTTCAGTCCTCTCCAGAGCATATTATCCTAATTGTCAAACAAAAGGAACCTACAGAACCCATATATAGAAGGTATATAGATGGCTCCTGGTATGTTAATCTTCAGAGTTGTTGATTCTGGCTGAGGAACAACAGGAAAAACGCCAGGACCAAAAACTTGTACATCACTTTCTTCCCAAGGTACCCACATAGAAAGTAACAAACATTATTAGCACCAGCAACAATGTGAGGAAATCCCCCTCTTACCCACAAGGACAGCAAGTGTGGGTAAGGAAGTCAATTAAAAGAGAGCTCCGGGGCTTCCCTGGTGGCACAGTGGTTGAGAGTCCGCCTGCCGATGCGGGAGACGTGGGTTCGTGCCCCGGTCCGGGAGGATCCCACGTGCCACGGAGCGGCTGGGCCCGTGAGCCATGGCCACTGAGCCTCGGCTGGGCCCGTGAGCCTTGGCCACTGAGCCTGCGCGTCCGGAGCCTGTGCTCCGCAACGGGAGAGGCCACAACAGTGACAGGCCCGTGTACCGCAAAAAAAAAAAAAAAAAAAAAAAAAAGAGAGCTCCTCTGTAGCTGTGACTAAAATCCAAAGAAGCTCCATTAAAAAAAAAAAAAATCTATTTTTTTAAAAACAATACATGCACATGATTCAAAGTTTCATACAATGAAAAATACCCATCTTATCTCTTCCTTCCTACACACACACACACACACACACACACACACACACATACACACACACAGGTAATCATTTGTTCATATTACTTTCTTAAATACCCTTCCAGAACTTCCTTATGCAGATACAAGCAAATGATATACACTCTTATTTCCCCCCTTCTTACACAACTGGTAGCATATTACACAGTGCCCTTTGCTTTATTCCCTTAACACTGTATCATGAAGACATTTCTAAGTCAGTACACAATGAATATCCTTATTGTTTTTTACAGCTGTATCCACTGTATAGATATATCATTATTTAGGTAACCAATCCACTTTTGAGTTTGCTTCCAATCTTTAATTCTTCCATATATAAGCTTAAGCACACATAGTTTAACATACAAGTGCATCTGTAGGATAAAGTCCTACAAGTGATACCGTTGGGTCAAAGGGCATATATTTGTGGCTTTAATCGATATATCTAAACTTCCCTCAATAAAAAAGTTACATACTTAATGAATGCTCCCACCAAGAATGTATGAGAGTGTCTATTTCCCCACTTGCTCATCAACGGTGTTTCTCCAACATTTTGGATTTTTGTCGATCTGATAGGTAAAAAATAAGATCTTGGTGAGGTCTTAACACCATTTTGTAAACAGTGGTGTTCTTTATTTTGTTTTTTAAGATTTATTTATTTAATTTATTTTTGGCTGCATCAGGTCTTAGTTGCAGCACACAGGATCTTCATTGAGGCATGCAGGATCTTTCGTTGTGGCGCGTGGGCTCTTCGTTGTGGTACGCTGCCTTCTCTCTAGTTGTGGCATGTGGGTTTTCTCTTCTCTAGTTGTGGCGTGCAGGCTCCAGGGCGCATGGGCTCTGTAGTTGTGGCGCGCGGGTTCCAGAGCACGCGGGCTCTAGTTGAGGCGTGCAAGTGCTGTAGTTGTGGCGCACGGGCTTAGCTGCCCCGCGGCATGTGGGATCTTAGCTCCCTGATCAGGGATCGAAGCCACGTCCCCTGCATTGTAAGGTGAATTCTTTACCACTGGACCACCAGGGAAGTCCCTGGTGTTCTTTTCAATTACTTATAAACCCCCTTAAGTCAGAAGGAACTACCAAGCACACAAACCACCAGAGTCCCTAACTGAACAGAATCACATGACTGACAGCTTGGTTCTTCAGTGCCAGAGACCAAAGGCCACTAAGGGGTTTAAGTTAGCTGTGTTCATTAAAGATCAAAGAAATTGTTGGTAATTACATTAACCATTTCTCTTATGGTCTTCCTCAAACTAGTGACATCATCCCCAGTCCCCACAGAATAACAACACAAATAGCATTTTTCTAAACATAACCCAACCATAAGCCAATGGATCCAGTAGGTTGTTTTTAATTATGTATAAACATAGCATGAAATAAGCTCTGACAGTACACAACTGTTCAACAGACATACTATTAACAGCAAATACTTTTCTGCTGGGGGCCTGCCTGCTCTTCCAGGTGTTTGCAGCTGCCAGAAAGGAAGGCTATATTTAGAGCAGCTACCTCAGGTCAAGCCTCATGCAATGGCGGCCTGCAGTATTAGTGAGTCATGACTGGAATTACAACACCACCGACTGCTGGCTCGTCATGTGTGTGCTAGATAAAATTTACATGGAGCAGAGCTGGGCCAGGGTCCAAACTGTGCCTGTTTACTTGACCATTCAATAGGAAGGCTTAGACTTCAGTTTTTCCAGCAACTTCCTTATCTAGCTGACACTGATCTCAAGTGAAGAATATGTGACTGGTCGAACTTGGGGATGCCCAGACCCTACCACGCGCAAACAGACTTAGGAGTACATCTGAAATCAGCCTTACACTTAGGGATCAGAGATAAAACAAGGGAGAGAGAAATAAGCCTAGGTTGCATTTTGTTCTTCTGAAACTTTTTATAAAAACCAAGTGGCCACGTTTTTATAAAGATAATTTTTCTGCGGAAGGTCTCAGGCAAACAGCCTGAATTGTCTTCTGTTCACTTGGCTGTAAAATATGCTTGGGAGGGAAGAGACTATTTGTGCACTCAGGACAATTGCCAATGCTCATCCTCAGCCTGTGTCATATTTCGCCACTTGGCTCTGACTGATATCAAACAGGACTTCGAGACCAGCACAGGAGAAACACTAGCAAGTGGAAAAGTCCAGCTACCCTACTTAGGCAGATCCATCCCCCTCCCAAATCTCCTTTCACACATTCCAACTCATCCCACAGCCAAACCAACAAAACTGCTTACTTGTACCTGTATTATACAGAAAATTCAACCAGAGAAAGATTAAGGAATACTTTTAAAGCCCAAAGTGAAACTGAAAGTAGTGAACTGGACTGGCAGGAAGAAGTAGTGAAGGATGACAAAGCACAATCATTTCCCAAGTACAAGGCGGAGAGAAGACATTAACCCGGTGGTGCTCTAACCCATCAGGCAGGTACACAGCTCCTCAGCACTTGGACCATTTAGATCACTGCCTCACAGTGCCAAGGAACGGCAGGAAGAGACTAAACAGCTCCTATTTAGTGTGAGAACAAGCAGACATGATAGCATGTATTCCTGTTCAAAACAACATACCCAACTATTATTAGCCAATAAAAAACTCTACATGAAACAGAGCTGGCTGAGGAGATGGGAAAGGGAGGACACTGACTCAGTATTCAGCCCAGCCTGAAAGTTTAAACTTCGAGGTTCCTTCAGTGTTTTTGCTCAAGAAAAGTTTTTACTCTGATTTTAAATAGTTAAAAGTGCCCTAAAGAACAAAGGGAGGCAGTGTTAATAGGGGGGAAAAAAGGCACAGGCAAAGATGGATGATAGTGATAGTTATACAACATTGTGAATATACTTTATGCCACAGAACTGTGCACTTAAAAATGGTTAAAATGGTAAAATTTTACCTTACTTTTTTTACTGATGTATAGTTGATTTACAATGTTATGTTAGTTTCCGATGTACAGCAAAGTGATTCAGATATATATATATTATTTATCTTATTCTTTTCCATTATGGTTTATTACAGGATATTGAATATAGTTCCCTGTGCTATACAGTAGGACCTTGCTGTTTATCAAGTGGTTTGTATCTGCTAATCCCAAACTCCTAATTTATCCCTCCCCCACCCCCTTTCCCCTTTGGTAAGCATAAGTTTGTTTTCTATGTCTGTGAGTCTGTTTCTGTTTTGTAAATAAATTCATTTTATCATATGTTAGATTCCACATACCATGTGATACCACATGGTATTTGCCTTTCTGACTTACTTCATTCACTTAGTATGATAATCTCTAAGTCCATGCATGTTGCTGCAAATGGCATTATTTCACTCTTTTTTTATGGCTGAGTAGTATTCCATTGTATATATTTACTACATCTTCGTTATCCATTCATCTGTTGATGGACATTTAGGTTGCTTCCACATCTTGACCATTGTGAATAATGCTGCTATGAACACAGGGGTGCATGTACCTTTTCGAATTAGAGTTTTCTCCTGATATATGCACAGAAGTGGAATTGCTGGATCATATGGCAACTCTATTTTTAGTTTTTTAAGGAACCTCCAAACTGTTTTCCATAGTGGCTGCACCAATTTACATTCCCACCAACAGGGTAGGAGGGTTCCCTTTTCTCCACACTCTATCCAGCATTTGCTGTTTGTAGACTTTTTAATGATGGCCATTCTGACCAGTGTGAGGTGATAACTCACTGCAGTTTTGATTTTCATTTCTCTAATAATTAGCGATATTGAGCATCTTTTCATGTGCCTATTGGCCATCTGTATGTCTTCTTTGAAGAAATGTCTATTTAGGTCATCTGCCCATTTTTTCATTGGGTTGTTTGTTTCTCTGTCATTGAGTTGTATGAGCTGTTAGTATATTTTGGAAATTAAGCCCTTTCAGTTGCATTGTTTGCAAATATTTTCTCCCAGTCCATAGGTTATCTTTTCATTTTGCTTATGGTTTTCTTGCTGTGCAAAAGCTTTTAAGTTTTTGATTAGGTCCCATTTGATTATAAAATGGTAAAATTTTAAATGGCTTTCTTTGGAGGCAGCTCCTTACCCCTGGCTGTGGGGCTTTGAACAAGTGGTTAAGCATCTGTGTCAGTTTACTCATGTGCAAAACTGAGTTTTTTTATTGCTAAGTTTGCTTATATTTTTTATTACAAAGTTGGTTGTTATAAAGTTGGCTGTGAAGACTGCATGAGGCAATGTGTGTAAATGCCAATGCCCTAGGCTGGCAGTCATTCATTCAACAAATATTTAATTAATGAGCCTTTATCCATGTGCTAGGCACTCGGCTTGGGTCTAGGGATAGAACAGACAGCAAAACAGACAAGGGCCCTATCCGTTACAAAGCCTAGCAGACTGCAGCAAACCAGGGACACTCAAAGAAGGGTAAATGCAACTACCTCTCACATTGAGGCTTATCTGCCCAAAGCAGCTTTTCCATCTTGCGGTTAAAAAAAAAAAAAAAAAAATGGGCTTGGTGCACAATACAGTTTCAACTGCACTGATAATCAGGTTAACCTGATTTGGAGTAGAAGAATCTGGTGATGCTGATATCTGTTTCCGGATGAAATGCAGTTTAATAACTAAGAAGCAATATTGTCCAACCTTCATTTTATAGATGAGGCCACAGATGCACTGACAGGTAAATAACTTGCCCCAGGCTAGACAGTCAATTATTAGTACAACTCAGAACCACATCTATTCAAAGGCATAAAACTTTTACCTTATCCAGAATTTTCCAATTTTCTACTAATGCTCTGAACATCTGATTTTCTTAAGAACATATTAAGTACCATCATGAATTCTATAAATGAATTAATTGTAACTTCTCATTAAACTGAATTCCTGAAAGTGGTCAAATGCCTAATCTTGCATATATTCACAAACACAAAACATTTATTTTTGCACTATTTATACAAACATAAGTCAGATTGACAGTCTTATGAAGAAAAATCATCTATATACTGAATATACTGTCAGGAACATAATCCCAAAAATACGGGGGTAGAAGAAAACAGTTCAGAAAACTAGGAAATCAGAATTAAGGAGGGAATGCCGGAAGTCTAAGTATTAGCTCAGATTCTCAGCAAAATAAAATTAGACACCTTCTCTTTCCACTCTCTGAACAAGTAAGAAACTCAAAAGGATCCAAACTGTTTATAAGAAAAAAAAAACTATCCATCTAATTTGGACATAAATTAAAATGGGAAATCAGAATAATGAATCAGTCTAGTTAAACATGAACAGTAGCATCTTCAGGCTTCAAGCAGTACCTATCCCGAACTTCAAGAAGTTTCCCTCACCTGTGGAGCACCAACGATACTGCTCCTAAGGCACAAGCTCATCAGGAATCAGAAAGACCTCACTATCTTTGAATGACTGAAAAAACCTGATTAGAAAAAGGATCAGCAAAACAGATGTCAGTTCTTACCCGGGCTTTCCAACATCAACTCAGCAGACGTGTAATATGGAAGACCAAAAAAAGAGGCCAAAAAACGTGTACTTGTGATACTTGTAAATTTTAAGGCCTGAGAAGAAACTGAGAATTTCATTAAAACAAAGATGAACGCAGGTAGGGAATAGAAGTTGGGCTAAAGAAGACTTAAAATACTTTCAAAACCTAAAAATTAACTAATAGATGATATTATTTAATACATGAAGACAGTAATAAGAAAGGAAGAACTTGTGAAAGATTTCATTAAGAGGAGCAACAAAGTTCACACCAATATTTACCCACTTCTCAGAGCCCTAGAAAGTCCAAGATTGTTTCTTCCTCTTCTTTTCCTGGCTATTTACTGATCCATTAATTTTAATACTTTTTAGAACTGCCCCCTCTAACTAACATCAGTAGTTATTACCTTTTCCAAAGAGAAAGTAAAAAACTAGCATTCTGCCATGAAAACCCAAGGTGGTGGCACTGTTCTAGATTTAAAGAGAGGGACCAGGGGTTAGGTGCTTTCACTGCCGTGGCCCGGGTTCAATCCCTGGTCAGGGAACTAAGATCCCTCAAGCCTTGTTGAGCAACCCCCACCCAAACACAAAAAAATTCAAAGAGACATAACAACCAAATGCAATATATGATCCTTGAGGTCCTTGAATGGATTCTGATTCTATTAAAAAAAAAAAGGGTTATAAATGATACATTTGGGAACAACTGAGCAAACTTACAATATGTACTGGATATTTTTTTAGTACTAAAGAATTTTTGTAAATTATCTTAGTGTCTTACTATGTATTATGTAAAGGAATGTCCTTTTTTTTAGAAGCATGCTGAAATATTTAAGGACGAACGGTCATGATGTCTACAACTTTCAAATGATTCAAAAAATTTTTATATAGAGAAAACAAATTATGGCAAAAATGTTAACCACTGCTGTTGAATTAGGTGGCAAGTATAAGGGTATATACTCTGATTCTTTTAAAATTTTCTGTAGGTTTGAATAGTTTATTAAAAAGGTAAATGAAAACAAAAACAAAAACAGAAGAAAGAAAAGGTATCTTTTTTCCCACCACTGGAAGATACAAAAAAAAAAATTAGGTGCAAAGAATTACTTCAGCAATCTAGGGAACATTAAGGAACCTATTGGGAACCTCAGGAGACCTAATGAGGATGAGGCTGACATGCTGACAATGACAGATCAGAAAGGGAAATAAAATTGCTGTGTCCTTGATGATATAGTTGAACCATAAATTAGGCAACCCCAGAGCCATCTTACATTGGGTATCGTCATCTGAGAAAATACAATTGGCTCACTGTTTAAAAAGTGGGCAGGGGAAGGGGCAGATTTTGAGCCTACACCAATTTGACACTGGCATTATAGAGTTTAATTTCTGAGTGCCTTTGGCTGTGTCAAGATCATACTATTTTTCCTCTTTTAAAAAAACTGAGGTGAAAGTCACATAACATACAATTATAACTACATACTTTAAAGTATATAATTCAATGGTGTTTACTGCATTCACAATGTTGTGCAACCACCACCTCTACGTTCAAAACTTTTAAATCATTTCATATCCATTAAGAACACCACATATCCATTAAGTAATCATTCCTCATTATTCCTTCCCCCCCATCCCCTGGCAACTACATATCTGTTTTCTGTCTCTATGAATTTGTCTATTTTGGATAATTTATATAAAAGGAATGACACCATATGCAACCTCTGTGTCTGGTTTCTTCCACTTAGCAGAATATTTTTTTTTTTTTTTTTTTCTGTGGTATGCAGGCCTCCCTCTGTTATGGCCTCTCCTGCTGCAGAGCACAGGCTCCGGACGCGCAGGCTCAGCGGCCATGGCTCACGGGCCCAGCCGCTCCGTGGCATGTGGGATCCTCCCAGACCGGGGCGCGAACCCGGTTCCCCTGCATCGGCAGGCGGACGCGCAACCACTGCGCCACCAGGGAAGCCCCAGCAGAATATTTTTGAGATTTACCCCAAATGATAGCATGCTGATCAGTATTTCATTCCTTTATACGGCTAAGTAATATTCCATTATATGTACATACCACATTTTGACTATCCATTCATCTGCTGATGGGCATTTGGATTGTTTCTACCTTTTGACTATTGAGTAATACTGCTATAAACATTCATATACAAGTGTCTGTGTGGGCATATGTGTTCATTTCTTTAGATATATACCTAGGAGTAGAACTTCTGGATCACATGTAATTCCATGTCTAACTTTTCGAAAAACCACAAACTGTTTTCCACATCAGCTGAACCATTTTACATTTCTACCAACAATGTACAAGTCAAGTGTTCCTATTTCTCGACATCTTCACCAACACTTCTTTTTCTTTTTTACTATAGCCATCCTAGTGGGTTTGAAATGATATCTGACTGTGGTTTTGATTTCCATTTCCTTAATGACCAATGATCTTAAACAACTTTTCATGTACTTGGCTATCTGTATATCCTCTTTGGAGATATGTCTATTCAAATCCTTTGTTCATTTTTGTGACTGAGTTGCTTGTCTTCCTATTGTGCAGCTGTAAGAGTTCTTTATATATTCTGGATACTAGACCCTTATCAGATATATGATTTACAAATATTTTCTCCCATTATGTTGACTGTCTTTTCACTTCCTTGATAATGTCTTTGGATGCATAACAAGTTTTTAATTTTGTTGCAGTCTACTTTATCTAGTTTTTTTTGTTGTTGCTTTGACTCTGACATCAAATCTAAGAATCAGGAGCCCAATCCAAGATCATGAAGATTTATCCCTATGTTTCTTCTAATAGTTTTATTGTTTTACTTTTATTCAGGTCACTGATTTTCAGTTAATTTTTGTATAAAGAGTGAGGTAGGGGGTCTGACTTCATTCTTTTGCCCGTGGTTATCCAGTTGTACCAGCACCATGTGTTAAAGAAGATGAAACATTTTTAAGAGAAAAAGAAGTTGGACAGACTCTTGGGTATGAGTAGGATTCTGCCCTATGGGTGATTCTAGCTAGCCTCTGGGGACACTTCCATGGCAAGTGCAATAAACGACAAAGCTCAGACATGGGAAACTGAGTGGGAGAACAAACTGAGACATGCACTGTACCTCACCATAACTCAAGTATGGTATGCTTATGCTCTGATCACCCTAAAAAATACATTTCCTATTCCCAAACACAGTTTCTAGGACTGAAAGAACCAACAACATTTATGCTCAGAATCAAACTAAATTATCAGCACAAAAACGTTTTCCCTATCTGCCAATCAGTAAGTATATAATATTTACTTCTTTTATACTTCTTTTCTTTAAGTTTTCACTCATTCACGCTCTAGGTAACAGAAATGTAAAGATAAATAAGACAAAGTCTTTGCTACCAAGGAACACAAAGTCTATTAAAGAAAGATTTAGAAACAAGTAATCACAATTCAATGAGGTAAATTTCAGGGAAGAAATATAACCAAGGACTACAAAAGTACAGAAAAGAAAATACCTTACTCAAACTTAGGAATTCAGGGAAAGCTTCATCAACCAGGTAACATCAAAACTGTACCCTAATGAACTGGTTAACCACCTAGAGAAGGGGGTGAAGGGGCATTTCAAATAGAGGGAGATTATATGCAAAGGCACACAGATGTATGAGAGTCACAAGAATACCACAAACTCACCAACAGCCAGAAAAAGACAGGCCTGACAACATTCAGGTCCCTGGTTCTGGTTGTTTCTGAAGCCCAAATGAATTGCTAACTTAAGTTCTAAGATATTCCTGCATCCTTATTAATTCTCATTTTTTTCAGGCTAGTTTAAGACAGGGTTGTGTTCACCTCCAGTACAGTCCTAACTGATACAAGACTAAAGTACTGCAAAAGTTAAAAATCCACAATGCATAACAAAGTCAAGGGGAATTCCCTGGTGGAGCAGTGGTTAAGAATCCGCCTGCCAATGCAGGGGACACGGGTTTGAGCCCTGGTCCGGGAAGATCCCACATGCTGCAGAGCAACTAAGCCCGTGCGCCACAACTACTGAGCCTGCGAGCCACAACTACTGAATCCCAAGCGCCTAGAGCCCGTGCTCTGCAACAAAAGAAGCCACCACAATGAGAAGCCCGCACACCGCAACGAAGAGTAGCCCCCACTCGCCGGAACTAGAGAAAGCCCGCAAGCAGCAAGGAAGACCCAACGCAGCCAAAAATAAGTAAGTAAATAAATAAATATTTTAAAAAACAAACAAAAAGTCGTCAAGGTGAGCTGGAGGAAATGGCCTCCCCTCCATCTGGGCTTAGCAAGGTAGCAGTCCTTGTACATAGCAAAGCAACTGGTTACACTCCATATGCACTCCAAAGCTAGATGGAGCTTTTGGAGCTTGGACCATAAAAGGAAATCGCCCACAGAACACTGTGCAAACTTCGGTAAAGTTTTTCAAGACAATCCAATCTGCAAAACCCAACCCAACCCAATCTGGCTTTCCAGAAAGAAGATATGACATACAAGATAAGAATATAACTTTCTGTCTAAAGCCAGAGATCTGAAACCTCTAATGGTTAGATAATTAAGAGACTTGCTGAATTTCAGCACCTGAACTCTCTGCATCACTTAAACTGAGAGACACTGATGAATACAAGGTAGATAGCCCCTTTCAAACACTTCTCCCAGGATCCCCCAAACTACCACCTCCTCCCCCCTTCATTATAAAGCATATCTAAAAGAAACATAGCTGGGAGAAGGGAAATTTAGGGGGTGACATTCCATAGAATATTTGAGAAAACTCTAAATCCAGAATTATCCATCCATGCCCTGAGTAGAGACCTTTAACCTGGAATGATAAGCAGAGCTAAGGGGCCTAACCCAGTCCTAGCAATCCTCTTCAGCAATCTTGGAGACTAAAATCTAATTATAATATTACTGGAGTTGGTTATTTATCAAAGGGAATGTCCAATTATGAAGTGGATAAGCAATGAACTTAAGTTTTAAAGGAGTTCTATTATTGGGAGCCTATAATTATTATACCCCTGGTCAAGCCCCAGGTCCCAAAAGTAGCATCGTATTGGAAGGGAAAGCTAAAGCAGCATGGTCCTCATAAAAGAACTCTCCCACCCTGCCCCTAAATCTCCTGTGCTCCTCTCAAGGATGGTCATGAAGAATATCAGACATAGGAAATCTTTCTGGGGGAAGCTAGGCCAAGGCATTCAGTTCTCCGCCAATGAAATGAGTTAACAGGTGACCAGGAGACTTGCTGACTGTATTTTACAGCTCCTGCCCTACAGAAGACAGTGTACACTCGTAATTCTTTCCGCTTTTATCCCCCAGGCTGAGAACAGTGCCTGGCATATAGAAGGTGCTTAATATATATTTGTTGACTGGAATATGCTACTGACCAAAATATAGTACAGCTGCCCTTGACCAACATGAGGTAAATTGGGCGGGTCCACTATACTCAGATTTTTTTCAATGGTAAATACTACAGTACTACACAATCCAAGACTGGTTGAATCCACGGATTGGGAACTGCTGATATGGAGGGCCAAATTATAAATTATACACAGATTTTCCACTGCACAGAGGGTTTGCACCCTTAATTCCCATGTTGTTAAAAGGTCAACTATATTTTTCCTTTCATCACATTTTCCCCTCACAATTTTATACTGGGACTATAGGCATACCTTGTTTTAATGGACTTGGCTTTATTGTGCTTTACAGATAATTGCTTTTTTACAAATTGAAAGTCTGTGGCAATCCTGCTGCAGGCAAGTCTATCAGTGCATTCTTCCAACAGCATTTGCTCACTTTGTGTCTCTGTGTCACATTTTGGTAACTCTCACAATATTTCAAACTTTTTCATTATTCTTATATTTGTTATGGTGATCTGTGATCAGCAATCTATGATGTTTCTATTGTAACTGTTTTGGGGTACCACGAACAGTGCCCACATAAGACTGTGAACTTAACTGGTAAATGTGTGTGTTCTGACCACTCCACCAGCCATTCTCCCATCTCTCTCCCTTCTCCTTGGGTCTCCCTATTCCCTGAGATATAATATTGAAATCAGGACAACTGATAACCCTTCAATGGTCTCTAGGTGTTCAAGTGAAGGAAGAGCCACACATCTCTCCCTTTAAATTAAAAGCTAGAAATGATTAAGCTTAGTGAGGAAGGCATGTCAAAAAACAAGATATGGGCTTCCCTGGTGGCGCAGTGGTTGAGAGTCCGCCTGCCGATGCAGGGGACACGGGTTCATGCCCCGGTCCGGGAAGATCTCACATGCCACAGAGCGGCTAGGCCCGTTGAGCCATGGCCGCTGAGCCTGTGCTTTCGGAGCCTGTGCTCTGCGACGGGAGAGGCCACAACAGTGAGAGGCCCGCGTACCGCAAAAAAACAAAACAAAACAAAAAACCAAGATAGGCCAGAAGCTAGGTCGCTTGTACCAAACAGCTAAGTTGTGAAAGCAAAGGAAAAGTTCTTCAAGAAAATGAAAAGTGCTACTCCAGTGAACACACGAATCATAAGAAAAGTGAAATAGCCTTATTGCTGATATGGAGAAAGTTTGAGTGGTCTGGATAGAAGATCAAATCAGCCACAACATTCTCTTAAGCCAAAGCCTAATCCAGAGCAAGGCCCTGACTCTCCCCAACTCTGTGAAGGCTGAGAGAGGTGAAGAAGCTGCAGAAGAAAAGTTTAAAGCTAGCAGAGGTTGGTTCTTGCAGTTTAAGGAAAGAAGCCCTCTCCATAACATAAAAGTGCAAGGTGGAGGAGCAAGTGCTGATGTAGAAGCTGCAGCAAGTTATCCAGAAGATCCAGCTAAGATGATTCATGAAGGTGGGCTACACTAAACAAGAGATTTTCAATGTAGACAAGACAGCCTTATATTGGGAGAAGATGCCATCTAGGACTTTCACAGCTAAGGAGGAGAAGTCAGTGCCTGGCTTCAAAGGACAGGCTTTCTTGTTAGGGTCTAATGCAGCTGGTGGCTTTACGTTGAAGCCAGTGATCATTTACCATTCTGAAAACTCTAGGGCCCTTAAAAATTATGCTCAATCTGCTCTGCCTGTGCTCTGTAAATGAAACAACAAAGCCTGGATGACTGTACATCTGTTTGCAACATGGTTCACTGACCATTTCAAGCCCACTGTTGAGACTTACTGCTCAGAAAAAAAGATTCCTTTCAAAATGTTACTACTCATCGATGGTGCTCCTGGTCACCCAAGAGCTCTGATGGAGATATGCAACAAGATTTTCATGTCTGCCAACACATCCATTCTGTAGCCATAGATCAAAGAGTCATTTCTACTTTCAAGTCTTGTTCTTTAAGAAATACATTTTGTGAGGCTATAGTGAATCCTCTGATGCATCTGGGCAAAGTAAGTCCTTCTGGAAAGGATTCACCATTCTAGATGCCATTAAGAACATTTGTGATTCATGGGAGGAGGTCAAAATATCAGCATTAAGAGGAGTTTGGAAGAAGCTGACTGCAACCCTCGTGGATGACTTTGGAGGGGTTCGAGACTTCAGTGGAGGAAGTAACTGCAGATGTGGTGGATGTAGCGAGAGAACTAGAAGCGGAGCCTGAAGATGTGACTGAATGGCTGCAATCTCAGGATAAAACTTTAACCGATGAGGACTTACTTTTTACCATGAGCAAAGAAAGTGGCTCCTTGAGATGGTATCTACTCCTGGTGAAGATGCTGTGAAGATTGTTGAAATAACAACAAAGGACTTAGAATATTACATAAACTTAGTTCATAAAGCAATGGCAGGGTTTGAAAGGACTGACTCCCAATCTGAAAGAAGTTCTACTGTGGGCAAAATGCTATCAAACAGCATTGCATGCTACAGAGAAATTGCTTGTAAAAGGAAGAGTCAGTCAGTGCAGCAAACTTCATTGTTCTCTTACTTTAAGCTGCCCCAGCCTTCAGCAACTCCCAAGCTGATCAGTCTGTAGCCATCAACATGGAGGCAAGACCCTCCACCAGCAAAAAAGATTACAACTTGCTCAAGACTCAGATGATGGTTAGCGGTTTTTGCCAATAAAGGATTTTTTAATTAAGATATGTACATTGTTTTCTTAGACATAATGCTATTGCATACTTGACAGACTACAATATAGTCTAAACATAACTTTTACATGCACCGGGAAACCAAAAAATTCGTGTGATTCGCTTTATGGCAATATTCAGTTTATTATGGTGGTCTGGAACCAAACCAGCTGTATGTCCAATGTATGCCTATATATCAATATAACAGAGGGCAGAGGAATGCCAACAACAAAAAAATGTATCGTTTAGCCTATATAGTGCAGGATCATGCAAATGTATACCTGGACCAATCAAGACCAAATTAGGGAAAGCACAGCTATCACCCAAAGACCTTCAGTTGGTGGGATAGGGCACCTGGGACAACAAAAGTCATAATTATGATAGCTGGACCTGACTAGGGGTCATCTCCCACGGGAGAGGGGGGATGAGAGCATTTGTAGTTGTTACTTGTTTGGCAATGCCCCCACTTGCACATAGAACTCCTTAATACAGAGTGAGGTCATTCCAGAGTTGACGTCGGGGTGGGGACACCCAGAAATTTGGAACTGAAATTTAGAAAGAGTTTTTCTCATAGTATCTGGGCTATAAACTACACATTTGGGGGCTTTTGACAGTCAGGGTTCTCTTCAGCAGAGACAGGAGACCACTGCAAACACCTAGATACAACATACATAGAAAGGAATCTGAAGGGTTTTTTAGTCCCTGGTTCCAGTTGTTCCTGGAAGCCCAAACTTATTCCTGCCTTTGGGTTCTGTGTAACATAAAAACATCCTTAAAATACCCCCACCCCTTTAGCATTATATAGTTGGAAGTAAGTTTGTTACCTGCAACATAATAATCCCAGATTAATTCAAAATTGTAGAGTGCGGTCCAGAGATAGAGTCTGCAAGTCGGGTGCAAAGTCTGTCACAAGAGACAGAAGAGGAACTGGAAAGGTAAATTAAAACTTAACTCAGATCCAGCAATCTACTTTTGGGTATATATCCAAAAGAACAGAAAGCAGAGTCACAAAAAGAAATGTGCACATCATGTTCATAGCAGCATTATTCACAATAGCCAAAAGATGAAAGCACATGTCTATCAACGGATGAAATGGATTAAAATACACATACAGTGAAATATTACTCAAACTTAGAAAGGAAAAACTGTCACATGCTGGAACATGGATAAACCTTGAGAACATTATGCTAAGAGAAATAAGCTGTCACAAAAAAGACAAATACTGTATTACTGTATTCACTTATATGAGGTATCTAGAGTAGTAATTCATAGAAACAAAGTAGAATGATGACTGACAGGGGCTAAGGAAAGGGGGAAATGAGGAGTTATTGTTTATGGGTAGAGAGTTTCAGTTTTGCAGAATGAAAAAGTTCTAGAGATTAACTGCACAACATGCTTAACACTACTGAACTGTACACTTAAAAATGGTTAAGATGATAAATTCTATGTTATGTGTATTTAACCACAATTTTTAAAAATTTTAATTAGGATGAGACCAATATGCTTCATTAAGAAATCTGGACCTAACTCCTAAAAGCAAAGGAGAGCATCTAAAGGTTAAAAAAAAAAAAAACAATTTTACTGAAGTACGACTTATGCAGCATAAAACTCACCCATTTCAATTGCACAATTCAATGATTTTTAGTAAAGTTACTGAATTGTAACACAATCACCATGTTTCAGAACATTTTCATCATCCCCACAATGTGTGTATACATGTTATGTTAATGGCACAGGGGAATTAAGGATGTTAATCAGGTGACCTGGACATAGCAACATTATCCTGGATTATCCAGGTGAACTCAATGTAATCACTTCCTTAAGTGTGAAAGAGGGAATTGGAAGACAGAACCAGAGAGAGAGCAGTATGAGAAGAACCCACACGACATGCTGGCTTTGAAGATGGAGAAAAGAGGCCATAAGCCAAGGTACGGTATGTGGCCCCTGGAAGTGGGAAAAGGCAAAGAAACGAACTCTCCAGCAAGAACACAGCCCTGATACACCTTTATTTTAGCCCAGTGAGACTCATTTTGGATTTCTGAACTCCATAACTGTAAAATCATAAATTGGTGTTTTTATAAACCACTAAGTTTGTGGTAATTTATTAACAACAGCAAAAAATTAATACAATGTCTATTCATTATATTATTCTTTCTACTTTACTATATGTTTGAAAATGTTCATCATACAAGAAAACTATTAATATAAAAAACTAAAAGATTACAAAAAAAGGTGCTATTTTCTGCTGAGTCATTTCCTTCATCATAACTCAGCTCTCAAGAACTCAATTATCCATTAAAGATGCACACTTAGAAGTTAACTCCTATTCTTCTTGCCTCCCGCCACCCCACCCCTGCCCCCGCCATGTAACTGCCATGGATACTTGCTAAAAAGGTAAATAATCACTAGGTTCAGTGCTAACTGAAATTTTTGAAGATACCAGAACAGAGTAGAAATGCGCAGAGTAGCCATGAAAATGTAAAATACCCCAAAAGTCCCAGAATGACAAATCAGAAAACGTGACTCAAACAAAACTAACTTTGTAAACAAAACATTTGTGGTTTACTGTTGTTCATGAAACTTTCGTTGGGACATTTAAAGTAGCAGTTACGAAATGATCAAGTAAATCTATAATTAAGTATGGTTTTCAAAAGTGTGTTTACCTCACAAGGAACTTAGAATAAGCCAGCAATGGTTAAAATGCGTCTTATCCTACAGCCTAGTCAGAGATCTGTTTTCTAAAAAATATTAGGAACTTTTTTTTTTATTTTTAAAAAAGGGAAAAGTGCCAAAAAGCTAAATTGTAAGCCAGCGTTACACTCTCAAATCTAGCTGTTGTTTCTGCATACACAGAAAAAAAATGCAGGGGCTTCGAAAAGAAATCACGTACCTTTTACATATACCTTTGATTAAAATGCTCCACACCTGTCTTATATGTCTTGCCTAGAGATTTCCTGATGGTGTGCTACAGAGGCCAGCTTCAAAGCCTCTTCAGTTTCATCTCCCCTAAAGAACCACGCTGACCACACCATCTTTGGAGAACACAACAGTAAGCCTCAGCATACTTCACCTCCAAAAATGCATACTAGGGTACGTGTCTAAGACCCTATGTTATGAATCTTATTCTGTCCTCTAAAAACAAAAAGGTAAATAAAACTTGGCCAAGTTCTATGCAGTATGATGAACAATGCAACATTATCATCACCACCAAATAATGCCACATGGCCTTAATGCCTACTCTGCTCATTCTGCAGCCAACCCATCTCCAAATACTCGGCGGCTATATTTGGCTGTTCTCTAGTACATGTGAGATAGGTACCTTAAAAAGCTACATACTTACAGCTGGAAGACTAAATTAAATTGGATAGAACTTGAAAAAAGACTAGGATAAAGGCAGATTTTATCACAGCTCATAAACCTGAGAGGACCAGCCCCCCTTTTCTTTTACAAACTAATAAAACGGCAGAATAAAAGGTGTCAGATGTCAGATGTCATTTTTAGTAATAACTAATCCCTGAGAACAAACAAGGAAGACAACATGTAAAGAATATTTCCTGTAAAAGTCCTATGACACTTGCAGACAGTCTCACATACTCTGTTAATGTTTTCATGTGTGGGCAACCAACTGCACATGAGAAGCAGTTAGGTTTGGACAGCTCATCCAACTATGGCATTTCTTTTACATTACAGAAGAAAAGGATTTTTAAAAATAGCGACTTTGCATGACACTGCATAATTACCACCAGTTAAATTACTATCAAAAAAAATCACAAAACCATCCAAACAAACATGGGGGGGGGGAAACTAATTTGGTTTACAAAGAAAAACTAATAAAAGCTTAAGAAAAACCATTTCTGTATCTTTTTCTTATTCCTTAAAAAGAGTGGTCTCTCAAAGAGAGAAAAGCAGCAAACATCCCCAAATAATGTAAACACAGTCAAAAAGTTTATGTATTTCAAGCTTCGCAAAGGTCAAGGAGATCTCTCTCTCTCTCCAGTACCGTTTCTTTGGATCCTCTGTGGCTGAGGGTAAGGTAAATATGCTTAGCTCAACACTATTAAGACAAGCAACCAAAATCTGCTTCATTCTCCATAAAATCCTTCATGACTCTGACAAGTTCCATTTAAAAATTAGCAATATCTTTACAAAAGACTGCTAACTAATAAACACAGAAGGAACAACAGAATTAGAAAATTATCTTTTTGCAACCACTAGGCAATAAACAACTCAAGCAAGGATCATCAATGGATACTAAAACAGGAGAAAGATTGCTGGGGAAAAGGATATTCTCACAGTCTATCACAGATTACTTACTAATTACAAAGGAGAATAACAGGTGGACACTGTCTTAACTAAATACTCAAATTTAGCATAATAATGGGACAAAAGCAGATGCCTCCTGACGTGATGCAACAGGCGACACACATTTCTAACAGCAACAAAACGTTTAACCTGAATTTAACCATGAGGAAACAGACTAATCAACAATATGGGACACTACAGAGGACAAATGGCCTAGACTTTAAAAAAATGTCAATGTCATAAAACAAACAAATGGCAAAGGTCAGTGACTGTTCTAGATTAAAGACATGACAACCTAATATAGCATGAGATGCTTGAGAAGACTCTGGATTTTTTTTTAAAAAGTTATAAAGGGCATCTTGGGAACAAATAGGAAAATCTAGATATGAACTGTATATTAGATAACACTATTATTTCCAGGCTAAATTCCTTGGGAGTGACAATGACATTGCAGATATGTAGGATGACGCCCTTGTTCTTAGAAGATATCTGCTGAAGGACTAAGAGGTGAAATGTCATGATGTCTGCAATTTATCTCAAATGGTTCAGGGAAGAAAAATAAAATAAAATCCAGAGAGAGAACTTTCACACATTGCTGTTGGGAATGTAAAATGGTAGTTACTTTGGAAAAGAGTTTGGCAGTTTCTTAAAAAGACATAATTTTACAATACAAAATAGCAATCAATTCCTAGGTATCTACCCAGAAGAAATTAAAACACATCCAAAGTCTTGCAAATGGATGTTCATAGCAGTTTTATTCATAATAGCCAAGTAGAAAAAATTCCAAGTGTCCATCAACAGGTAAATGGATAAACAAAATGTGGTATATCCATGCAATGGAAAATTACTCAGCAACAAAAATACTGATACACGCTAAAACATGGATAAACCTCATAAACAAAACACTAACTGAAAGAAGCCAGATACAAAAGACCACTTATGGGACTTTCCTAGTGGTCCAGTGGGTTAAGAATCCACGCACCCAATGCAGGGGGCCCAGGTTCAATCCCTGGTCCGGGAACTAGATCCCACATGCATGCCGCAACTACCGAGTTTGCATGCCACAACTAAGAGTCCACATGCTGCAACTAACAGTCCGCGTGCCACAACTAAAACACGCTGCAACGGAGACCCCGCATGCCACGACTAAAACCCGGCGCAACCTAAATAAATAAATAATTTTTTTAAAAAAGACCCCTTATTATATGATTCCATCGATATAAAAAGTAAAAGAAAAGGCAATTATTTTTTTTTAACATCTTTATTGGAGTATAACTTTTACAATAGTGTGTTAGTTTCTCCTTTACAACAAAGTGAATCAGTTATACGTATACATATGTTCTTACCCTTCCCCCTCCCCATGTCCTCAAGTCCATGCTCTAGTAGGTCTGTGTTTTATTCCCGTCCTACCACTAATCTCTTCATGAATTTTTTTTTTCTTAGATTCCATATATATGTGTTAGCATACGGTATTTGTTTTTCTCCTTCTGACTTACTTCACTCTGTATGACAGACTCCAGTTCTATCCACCTCATTACAAATAACTCAGTTTCATTTCTTTTTATGGCTGAGTAATATTCCATTGAGAAAAGGCAATTATTTAGAGACAGAAAAAAAATTAGTGTTTGCCTGAGGCTGGAAGTAGGAATGGTGATTAACTATAAACAGGCAGGCAAAGTCATCTTGAAATGATGAAAATATTATACAACTGGATTGTACTGATGGTTGCTCAGTTCTGTAAACTTACTAAAAATCATTCAATTATCTATTTTAAATGGGTTAATTTATGATATGTAAATTATACTTCAATAAACATACTTTAAAAATAAAGCAGATATGGTAAAATGGCAATTATACAGGTATTCATTGTGCTAATCTTTCAAAACTATAGTTTTGAAAGTCTTCAAAATAAAAAGTTGGGGGACAGATCAGAATGAACGCTGCAAAGCACATACACTCACCCCAAAATTAGTGTTTCTAACTGTAGATTACCTAAAAGAAGTAAAGGACAGAGCACAACTCTGATAGATTTAGGATTAAATAAGAGAAGAACATATTGGAACCTAGGGCAAATTTTTATCTAAGAATGTGATTAACAATTTTTTCTCTACTTAGGTATTATTTTTTCCTCATTACACAAGTAATACATATTCATTATAGAAAATGTGAGAATTAAAGTGAAAAAGAAAGTACAAAAAAGAAAATAAAAAATAACTTCATAATCTCATAGCCAGAGATAAGTATTTGTAGTTTATTTTTTATTTTTCAGGTAAATGCAGATCCATTTTGGCGAAGGAAAGCTATCTAAATACAACATCATCACAACTTGATCAATTATTCAATTGGTATACTAAAATTTTACATCATATCCAAACAACCACATAAATCGTAAGAATAAAAAGGCAGAATAAAAAATTTTAGATGCAAATCCAATACTTCCTTTCAGCTTCCAATTAAAAATTTCAGGGACTTCCCTGTGACTCAGTGGTTAAGAATCCGCCTGCCAATGCAGGGGACACGGGTTCGAGCCCTGGTCCAGGAAGATCCCACATGCCTCAGAGCAACTAAGCCTGTGTGCCACAACTACTGAACCTGTGCTCTAGAGCCCATGAGCCACAACTACTACTGAAGCCCACGCGCCTAGAGCCCGTGCTGCGCAACAAGAGAAGCCACCGCAATAAGAAGCCTGCATACCGCAACGAAGAGTAGCCCCTGCTCGCCACAACTAGAGAAAGCCCTCGCACAGCAACAAAGACCCAATGCAGCCAAAACTAAATTAATTAACTAGTTAAAAAAAAAATTTCACACACTAGCCTCAGCTCTCTCCCAAAACCCTCCTAAAATATAGGTATAGTGCTACAGATTGAATGAACATTTGTGTCCCCCCAAAATTCACTGGGAAACTCTAACTCGCAATGTGATGGTATTAGGAGGTGGAGCCTTTCGGAGGTGATTAGGTCACAAGGGTAAAGCCCTCACGAATGGAATTAGTGTCCTTATAAAAGCCATCCCAGAGAGCTCCCTTGCCCCTTCCACCACACGGGGTTACAGTGAAAGTCAGTCATCTGTAAACCAGGAATCGGACCCTCACCAGACATTGAATCTGCTAGCACCCTGACCTTGGACTTCCCAGCCTCCAGATATGTGAGAAATAAATCTCTGTTGTTTATCAAGCCACACAATCTATGATATTTTTGCTATAGCATCCTGAAATGAAGAAAAATGCGGGAAAAAGTCAGAAATTCACAAGGACCAAATGAACAAGTGAGGAGGCAATATTTGGGCGGCTAGAAAGCAGGTAGACAAGTGGTAAATGACTTAGCCGACCTGAGAAAGATGACTCCTCCTCGGCCAGCAGTGGGGACAAGTAGATAAGCAATCCAACTTAAAATGAGGATTCCCCAAAAGGTTCAGAAATTAAGAGCACCAGGTACCCTACAAGTGAAGGTAAAGACATGGATAAAAACAGAACTTATGCATTTGCCTAAACTATGCATCGGACCTCAGATCCTCAATACAGTCTAAACACTGCACAGCTGGTGACTGCCCCACCCTGGAGGAAATGGGTGGAGCTGTTAAACCCTCATTTAACAAACCCTACAGTCAGGCCCACAACTTTCAAACCAACTTTTTGTGTCCTACTCTTAAATACGAGTAGATAGCTAATAAACAGCAAGTACGTAAGGTAAAGTATCTAATATGATAGAAAAAAACTAAAGCAAGCAAACAGAAGGCAACCTGAAGAATACAACACCGAGGAGATCTCAGAAAAGAGAGCAAAAATTTTGTCAAAAGATTAAAAGAGGGGAAAAAAAAAATAAGACAGAGGACCAGAACAGAAAATCCAGTGTCTGAAAAATAGGAGATCTAAGAAAAGAGAACAGAGAAAATGAAGAGGAGGAAATCAAAGAATTAATTCAAGAAAATTTCTAAGATCTAAAAAAAAACAAAACAAATGATCAAACATAACAAAAGAGAAACAGAGGTATAGACAGAGAGAACAAACAGGTGGTGGCAAGGGGGGGGTAGGGGGAGGAAAGAAATAGGTGAGGGAGATAAGAGGAACAAACTTCCAGCTGCAAAAAAATAAGCCACAGTTATGAAATGTACAGTGTGAGGAACATAATCAATAACTATGTAATATCTTTGTATGGTGACATATCATAACTAGACTTATCAGGCTTATTGTGGTGATCATTTTGAAATATATAAAAATACCAAATCACTATATTGTGTAACAGGAACTAACACAGTGTTACTGTAGGTCAATTATACTTCAAAAACAAACTCATTGAAAAAGAGATCAGATTTGTGGTTACCAGAGGCAGAGGGGGTAACTGCAGGAAGGCAATCAAAAGGTACAAAATCCCAGATATAAGATAAATAAGCACTAGGGATGTAATGTACAACATGATAAATATAATTATCATTGCTATATGTTATATATGAAGGTTAGTAAGAGACTAAATTCTAAGAGCTTGCTCACAAGAAAAAATTTTTTTCTATTTCTTTAATTTTGTATCTATATGACATGATGGATGTTTACTAAACTTACTGTGATAATCATTTCATGAGGTATGTAAGTGGAATCATTATGCTGTACACCTTAAAGTTATACAGTGGTGTAGTATGTCAATAAAACTGGAAGAAAAAAATAAGAAACATTCCAAGAACAGAGGACAGTTTCCAGACTAAAAGGGCTCCCCAAGGCTAAGAACAATGTATGAGAACACAGGCTGAACTGCATCACTGTCAAATTTCAGGACACTGGGGACACAGCAGTTACCAAAAGCTTCCAGAAAGGGAAAATACAGAATTCATTCAAAGAACAAAGAATCAGAACAGCATCACATTTCAACATTTCCAGTGAAAAACACAAAACAAAGGAACAGTGCCTTCAAAATTCTGAGAAAAATACTTCCAATCTTCAAACTGCTACCTAACCAAACCTGGGATTATCAACTAAACATCAGAGTAAAATAGTTTCAGAAAACGAAAGTCTCAAATTTGATCTCTGCACTCTTAGGAAGTTTAAAAAAATGGGGTCCAGGAAACAGGGGTTCCAACAAAGTGGGGAAAGTATGAAAGAAATCCCCGGGGTACCAGGGGAGCTGTGCAGCAAACCTAGAGTTCTACCAGTCCAGTCATAGTGGGTCAAACACTGTGGAAGACTTCTTCACAAAGATAAAACCAATAGAACACCTGAAGTGTATAAACCTACTGAGAAGAGATTCATAGATAGTAAGGAGCTTGAGGATAACTTAGTTTAAAAAATCTGATTCCGGACTTCCCTGGTGGAGCAGTGGTTAAGAATACGCCTGCCAATGCAGGGGACACGCGTTCGAGCCCTGGTCCGGGAAGATCCTACATGCCACGGAGCAACTAAGCCCGTGTGCCACAACTACTGAGCCTCCGCTCTAGAGCCCGCGAGCCACAACTACTGAGCCCATGCACCTAGAGCCCGTGCTCCACAGCAAGAGAAGCCACTGCAATGAGAAGCCTGCGCACTGCAACGAAGAGTAGCCCCCGCTTGCCACAACTAGAGAAAGCCCGCACGCAGCAACGAAGACCCAACAATAAATAAATAAATAAATAAATAAATATTTTTTAGAAAAAATCTGATCCCTATACAGAAAAAACAGAATTTTCTGTATATCCTGTATACAGATGTTGTCTACAGATGTTGAACTATAATGCTGTATACCTGAAACTTAATAAATAAAGCATTTTAAAACTATCTAAGAAACTGAGCAAACCAAAAAATCAAGACAATGATTCCCCCAGGAGAGCAAAAGATTGTGCAGAAAAGGAAAATGAATCCCAGTACACTAATGACTCAACTGTCAATAAGGATTTAAATAGTTAAAACAACATAAACACTGAAAACTGATTTAACCAAATCACAAATAATTAAAATGGGATCATTAGAGAAAGGGTGAGTGTAACTGAAAATTACCATGTGCTGGGTACAGCTCTAAATCTTTACACATATTAATTTATCCAATCCTCAGGTCAAAACTGATATTGTCCTTATATATAAGGAACCAAGGCACAGAGAGAGTAAAATAACTTGCCGAAGGTCACACAGATAGTAAATAGCAGAAGCTTTGAACTTTGCTCTTTACCACCACATTGGCTCTCACAGAATAACATCCTCATCTCCCTGTGGGAAGTCAACAGATATGGTCAAAACAGAAAAAAAAAAAAAAAAAAATCAATGGAGGTAAAAACCCAAAAAATCAGCTGAAAGAATTTAAAAAGACTGCCTTTGGAAATGAGTAAGAAAAAAGGACTCTAGAATCCCTGGTTCCTTTTTTTTTTTTTTGCTGGTTCCTTTTAACAAGCCTGTAGAACTACCTTACCCTTTAAACTATGTGCCTTTATAATGCAGATAAAATGAAAATTATAAGAAAAAAATGTACTTCCCTTTAAAAATATTTTTTAAGTGAACATTAAAATTCTTATTAAACCTTAGAAAACCAGACATACACACCAGTACAACAGAGGAAGAATCTCAAAACCAAGCCCAAATATATACATAAGCATTTGATATATGATAAAGATAGCATTTCAAATCATTGGGGGGGAAATGTGAATTTCACAATAAATGGGAAAACTGACTAATCATCTGAAAAACATGTTAGATATCAACCCCAGCACACTGCCTAACAAGTTTCATCTGTATAAAAAATGTATATGTAGGGCTTCCCTGGTGGCGCAGTGGTTGAGAGTCCGCCTGCCAACGCAGGGGACGCGGGTTCGTGCCCCGGTCCGGGAAGATCCCACGTGCCGCGGAGCGGCTGGGCCTGTGAGCCATGGCCGCTGGGCCTGCGCGTCCGGAGCCTGTGCTCCGCAGCGGGAGAGGCCACAACAGTGAGAGGCCCGCGTACCGCAAAAACAAAAACAAACAAACAAACAAAAAAAATGTATATGTAAATTATGCAATCATAAAGAAAACAGAGGTGAATAATTATATAATGATTAGGTGGGAGAAGGATTTCTAAGCATGAAACCAAAAGCAGAAATCAAAAAGGAAAAGACTGCTGGATTCAACTTCACAAAAATTCACCAAAAAACTGCTACACAGTTAAAACAAAAATCATAAGCCATGTTAAATGACAAACTGGAGGAAAGGTAAGTATTTAATAAGCTATTTTCCTTAATATGCAAATAGCTCACACAAATCAATGAAAAAAAGAAAACAATCCAATAGAGGTAGAGAGAAAAACACACAAAAAAGTCACAGAAAAATATAAATGGCCTCAACAAAGCTGGGGGGGAGGGGGGATACAAATGGCCAATAAGGATAAGGAAAGATGCCCTACCTCACTCGTAATTAAAGCAATACAAATTAAAATGAATATATATTTAACCTATCAGACCAGCAACAATGTAAAGACCATTCCTCTATGGCTAAGAGGGTGGCAAAACAAGCACTCTTGTATACTGACAGTAAAAATGAAAACTGGTACAATAAAATTGGTACAATACATTTGAAGTGAATTTGATACTACCTATCAAAATTTATAATGGCCATACACCTAGCCCCAGCAATCCCACTTCTAGGACTGTATCCACAAGTTTGTATAAAGATACCTATACCAGAGCAGCTTTATAAAAGCAAATACCTAGAAACTAACTGTCCATCAGTAAGGAAGTGGTTAAACAAAATGTGGTCAGCCACAATGGAATACCATGTATCCATTAAAAAAAAAGAAAAATAATGTCCACATTGTAAAGTTAAACAAAAAGCTAACCTAAGAACAGTATGTATAGTGTGATTCCATTTGTGTGTGTGTTTTAAAGTAAGAAGGGGATAAGACCTCTACACACGTGAGACAGTGCACCTACATATCCTGCTCTCCCAGTTAAAAAAATCTTGACAACTGAGGTGGATGATTGACCTGAAATGGCTTGGCCTAAAGTCCATACTCAACAACATATCAAAGTTTGTTTTAAAGCATTGAGGAGGGGAACATTTCTATATCCATGTAAAGGAATATTATGAAACCTTTAAAATAAAAGTGCAGAATCATATTTATTTAGAATGGAGAAATGGGGACTTCCCTGGTTGTCCAGTGGTAAAGAATCTGCCTTACAATGCAGGGGACGCGGGCTCAATCCCTGGTCAGGGAACTAAGATCCCACATGCTACAGGACAACTAAGCCCACATGTCACAACTACTGAACTCATGTGCCTCAACTAGAGAGCCTGCGTGCCACAAACTACAGAGCCCACACTCTCTGGAACCCGCGCACCACAACTATAGAGCCCACGTGCCCTGGAGCCTGCAGGCCACAACTAGAGAGAGAAAACATGCCGCCACAACTAGTGAGAAGCCCGTGTGCCACTACAAAAGACCCCGCATGCCTCAACGAAGATCCCACGTGCCGCAACTAAGACCCGACACAACCAAAAATAAGTAATAAATAAATCTTAAAAAAAAAAAGAATGGAGAAATGGTCATATTTTTAAGTGAAAACAGACTACAAATAGTGTGTATATTGGTTGAAGGGTATCCCCCTGAATTCATGTCCTCCCAGAACCTCAGAACCATGATCTTATTTGGAAACAGAGTCTGCGCAGACATCATCAGTTAAGATGTGGTCATACTAGATTAGGTTGGGTCCTAATCCAACTGGCTGGTTTCCTTCTAAGGAGACACATACCCCCACCCACACACCCCCTACCCACCACAACACACACACACACACACACACACACACACACACGGAAGAAGGTCATGTGACTTCTGAGACAAACTGGATTGATGCATCTACAAGCCAAGGAACACCAAGAAACTCCAGGAGCTATCAGAAGCTTAGAAGAGGTAAGGAAGAATTCTTCCCTAAGAATCTTCAGAGAGAGCATAGCCCTGCCCACGCCCTGAATTCAGACTTCCAACCTCCAGAACTGTAAGAGAATAAATTTGTTTTAAGCCACCCAGCTTGTGGTAATTTGTTACGGCAGTCCTAGAAACCCATTCAGTGTGTAAAACACAACAATCAGGAGCACAGATTCTGGTCCCAGGCTGCTTATACTTGAATCCTATTTCTACCATGTATTACCCACATAACTTTAGGTAAGTTATTTAACCTCACTGAGTCGCTAATCCTTTTCTGTAAAATGAAGATAACAGTATTTATTTCCCAGAATTATTATGAACATTAAATTATATATTAAATGTAATCACTTAAAACAATACCCAGAATATAGTAAATACTCCACTTTTGTAAAGCAAACACAGGTACACACACACACAATAGTATTAAAAGGATATAGATCAAAAGGTTAAAATTGCTTATTTCTGGGTCCCATGAGTATGGTTTATTTTTTTCTTTTTTCTTTTTGGTATTTTCTAGCTTACATGCAGTAAGATCTATGTCATAATGCAATTGTTACTATTTTTTAATTTTAAAATATTTTAAAGGCAGTAGTTCCCAGTTACAGGTGTATGCAAACCCCATCCCTCGGCTAATGATTTCCACTACTCAAAGCCTGTTATCGAAGTATTTTTTTAATTAAAAAGCAAAATTTACTTTAGAAGATAAATGCTGACCACAAAGCATTTTAGAAGCACATCGTGTATCATTCAATCAATCATTAGTAAGCTGTTGCTACATAATAGGCTATGAACCACTGACCTCAAGCACAATAATTCAAGTTCAAACTCCTGGAAACACTGTACAGACCCGAGGCTCAAATATTTTAAGAAAACGTAACCATTCATTTTTAAAAGTGAGTTTTTTCAAACCCAGTACATAGTAAATTCAATGAGGCTGAGTTCCATATTTGGAATAAACTGCTACCCCTCCCAAGATGTACATTAACTTTGGCAAATCATTAGAAAATCACTTACAAAATCAATTACCCTTCCATAGAGTGAAAAATATACTAGTGTTATCTGTACAAGGTGACTTAATAAAGAGTTAAAGTGAGTTTCAGTTTTGTGTTTTGGGTCCCTAAAAAGTTCAAATTATGAAATGTATTCTCTGACAGTACCTCATAAGTAAATTCAGATAAGCTCACTGCTAGATAGTTTACTTAACACATTTTGCTCTTAACACAGTGAAACAAAGGTTTAATAAGTATATGTAATCACTAGATGAGAGTCTGTTAATACAGTGAAGAAATTTTACTATATTTGAAGAGACAAAATCCACCACTGCACGGGTTTTTTGTTGCTTTTCGTTGGTTTTTATTATGTGTTTTTTAATTGAAGTACAGTTGATTTACAATATATTAGCTTCACCACTGCATTGTCAATTTAAAAAGTGTATCTATTTGATCATCCTATCCAAGTACCTTGACAGCTAATTCACTGCCCACTGAAGCAAAGAAGGTGCAAGATATATGGTACCCACTAGTCTGGATAGGAAGAATAATTATTCAAATAGCAATACCACTGCTATTAAAAGTTTTTATATACATTTAATTTTTTATATACGCATATACATATACACACATGCAAAAAAAATTACCTGTGCATATGTACAAAAGTCTATAGACATGAACATTTTCTAAAAGGTACAGAAGAAATAGTAGTGGCTATATCTAGAAAGGAGGGGATTTTTGCTTTTCACTATTCATCCACAGGTTGCAAATTAGTGGCCCAAGGACCACATCCCACCTACAGATGTAGTTTATTTGGCCCACACAATGTTTTAAAAGTATTTAAAATAGTTGCCAACGTTTGAAAATCAGGAAATTTCCCATAAAAATCTGAATTTCTGGCTTCTCTTGAAAAAATGGAAAAATCTAAGAATGCTGGGCCCCCATTCCAGCGTGGCAATATTTGACTTAAGGCAAGTATCAGACATCCTCTTTATAAAAGGCAAGTGCTTTCTAGCTCACGCATACTTCAACTGTTCATGTCCCCCACCTGGCAACTATAAGCATTTTAGTTTGAAATTCCTGCTTAGACCCTTCTAAACTATTTGAACTTACTATGTGCTTATGCTGCTTTTTACAGTTTTTCCTCAATAAAAAATACTGGCAAAGATCCAGGAGAACTTCAGAGATTTTACAAAATATTTTTCTCCATTCATATCTAAATAACTGTTACCTAACTTTGACTAATACATTCTCTCATAAACTGATTACAAAAAATATTTAGTATAAGGAGACATGCCTGGAAAGGTAGGTATATAACAAGGTGGGGCCAACCTGCAGAGGGCTCAGATTGCTTCCAGAAACAATATTCTTGTTGTTACTTAAATTTTAATTTGCTTTCATGTCATGTATGCCCAAATTAAACCTACAAACAAAAGTGCCTGAAAAGAAGATTAGTTTATAGAACTTGTTTCTTCTAACAGCACTAGACTTCAAGACTTCCATAAAAACAAAATCTTTATTCCCACCTACCTTCAGGTACTACTTCAACAAATATTTATTGAGCACCTACTACATACAAAGTGTTGCATCAGACGCCTAGGAAGAAACAAAGGCCGTTAGGAGACATTTTCCTCTCCAGGCTGTGTATCGTATATGATAACCGTTATTAAAAAGGCAAGAGTGCAGTTCAAAGACAGCACTACCAAGAATTCGTGTCCCAATTTCAAAAAAAACAATAGGATTTCGTGAGGTATAAAGAAAGGAAATAACAGTATTCTAGGTAGAAGAAAAAAGTTAAAAATTGGGAAAGCAAAAGTATGTGTGGGAAATGAGCAGCGGCCAGCTTGAACGGGGCAGAGAGGAGCAGGATATCCATCACAAAAGATATGCTGGATCAATCTATGGAAGGTCCTGAATGTCATGCTAAAGCTCTCTGCTCTCTACCTGGTCCGCAACAAGGCACAAAGGTTTCTGAGAAAAGAAGGGCCCTGATCAAAGCTGTGATTCAGAAAGACTGACCTGGTAGGGGTATGTCCGCAAAATGGACTGGAAGGAGGAGAACCTGGTGCAGAAAACCAATTTGGAGACTATTCCTATGTTACCCTGTTAAAGTGGTAACATAATCTATATAAGCTAAGGTGATGGCAAGGAGAATGGAAAAAAGAGACAGTTGGGAGGTGCACTGCAGAGTGGAAATGAGATGGGTTTGGCAAATGATCTGGGGTGTCCAGGAAAGAGAGGGCACTGGAAATAATGCAGCTCAAGCCTTATGTCTGGAAGACCACTGTAGCTATTAACGAAACAGGAAAAAGTCAGAAAGAAAAGCTGAAGGATTGGGGGCAGGGAGGATTGACCTTTTGAACATACATTTAGTTTTTGGTGCCAACAGAACATGCATAAGTTTTTTCCCCCATCAGAAAACCTTGCACACTTTTCTGGCCCAATTTTCAGTGGTGGGCAAAGCAAGTACAGTACATATTTAATACAAGTAAAGGATATATTTAATGGAGAGTCAATGAGAAACCAATTCCAGAGCATATAATATGATCAAAATTAAACTCTACAGAATGAAGATGGACTCCCACCTCAACCATATGCAAAAATTAACTCAAAATGGATCAGTGACCTAAATATAAGAACTGAAACCATAACACTCTTAGAAGAAAACATAGAGGTAAATCTTCATGATCTTGGATTGGCATAAATTATTAGCTATAACACCAAAAGCACAAGCAACAACAACAAAAAATTAAATAAATTGGACCTCACCAAAATTAAAAACATTTATGCATCAAAGGACATTAACAAGAAAATTTTAGAAACAATCCATAGGGGACTTCCCTGGTGGCGCAATGGTTAAGAATCCTCCTGCCAATGCAGAGGACATGGGTTCAAGCCCTGGTCCGGGAAGATCCCACATGCCACAGAGCAACTAAGCCCGTGTGCCACAACTACCAAAGCCCGCACGCCTAGAGCCCATGCTCCGCAACACGTGAAGACACCGCAATGAGAAGCCCATGCACTGCAACGAAGAGTAGCCCCTGCTCATCGCAACTAGAGAAAGCCCACGCACAGCAACGAAGACCCAACGCAACCAAAAATAAATAAAATTTTTTTAATTATGAAAAAACAATCCACAGAATTGGAGAAAATATTTGCAAATCAAATATCTGATAAGGGTCTAGTATCCAAAATATATAAAGAACCCTTATAACTGAACAACAAAAGAACAGTCCAGTTAAAAAACCAGCAAAGGACTTTCATAGACATTTCTCCAAAAAAGATATACAAATATATCTTATTACTGAACAACAAAAAGACAAATAGTCCAGTTAAAAAACCAGCAAAGGACTTTCATAGACATTTCTCCAAAAAAGATATACAAATAGCTAACAAGCATATGAAAAGACATTCAACACGATTAGTAATCAGAGAAATGCAAATCAATCTCACAATGAGGTACCACTGCTGACTCACTATAATTTAAAAAAGGAAAATAAGTGTTGTCAAGTTTGTAGGAAAATTGATACATACCCTCAAACATTGCTAGGGGAATATAAATGATTCAGCCACTGTGGAAAATAGTTTGGTGGCTCCTCAAAAAGTTAAATATAGAATTACCATATGACCCAGCAATTCAACTCCTACATATATATCCAAAGAAATGAAAACAGGTACTCAAACAAGTATACCTAAACGCATGTTCACAGCAGCACTATTCACAATAGCCAAAAGGTAGAAATGGCTCAAATGTCCACCAATCGATGAATGGACAAACTGTGGTATACACATACACTGGAATATTAAACAGCCATTAAGAGGAATGAAGTACTGGGCTTCCCTGGTGGCGCAGTGGTTGAGAGTCCACCTGCCGATGCAGGGGACACGGGTTCGTGCCCCGGTCCGGGAAGATCCCACATGCCGTGGAGCGGCTGGGCCCGTGAGCCATGGCCACTGAGCTTGCGCATACCGAGCCTGTGCTCCGCAACGGGAGAGGCCACGGCAGTGAGAGGCCCGCGTACCAAAAAAAAAAAAAAAAAAAAAAAAAAGAGGAATGAAGTACTGATACATGCTATACACACATGATGAAGCTTGAAAGAAGCCACACACAAAAGGAAAAATATTTATGATTCCATTTATATGAAATATCCAGGATAGAAACATCTAAAGAGAAAGAATTCATATTGGTGGTTGCCAGGGGCTGGGGGTAGAAGGGAATGGAGAGCAACTTCTTGATGGGTGTTGGGTTTCCTTTTGCAGTGAAGAAAATGTTTTAGCTAGACAGAGGTGTGGTTGCACAACATCGTGAACGCACTAAACACCACTGAATTGTTCACTTTACTGTGGTTCAATTTGATGTCAATTTCACCCCAATTTTTTAAAAACCAACAATATTCCAAAACAAAAATAAAAATAAGCTCCATCTCTCGTCACTTCTGATCCAATTAACCACATTCTTGCCAAGCCAATCTTCCAGACAGCTCTGCTCCAATTGCTCCTTCCTGGTTTCACTCAGGAAATATCCTCCACCTAACATTACACAACTTTTCCATCAATTCAAATCCCAACCATTTCAAACCTTCGAAGAAAGCAACTTACCCATAGCAAGCACTCAATATTTGTGAATCACTGGTTCTGTTTGATTCAGTCCATTCCTACCTGTTGTGAAATTTTACTCAGTTAATCCAGCATTAACATATGAATGCTGCTTCCTTATTATCCCCAAACTTTTTCTCTCATAGTTTCAGGCATGTTCTTTTCCTGTCAGAGAGCAAATTATGATAGAGGCTGTCTTCTGCTTTTGTATTACACTATCTTTCAGGGGTCTATCCAAAATACGGTTTCTTTAAATACTGTCTGGTTGAGGGAATTCCCCGGTGGTCCAGTTGTTAAAACTCAGTGCTTTCAAGGCCGGGGCCCAGATTCAATCCCTGGTGGGGAACTAAGTAAGATCCAGTAAGCCTTGTGACCAATAAATAAATAAATAAATAAATACTGTTTGGTTGCGTTTTTGCTGTTATGTGCTAGACAAATTAGGGTGGGGGAGTCAGAAGACAAGAGATGGTAAAGAAACACCTCCACCCACCCTGGCGATAATGGAGATTAGTTCTGACTTGATATATAATCAGAAATGCAAGTCCCACAGCACTTGAACAGTAAAAAGACTTCCTGCAGGACAACAATGTACTTTTTACCGTGCTCCTTTTAAATCTAAAATGAATCTTGACGCTCTATTCGTAAACTATTTTATATTATACCCAGAGTCCCAACCTGTGTGTGCCACTCAGAAAAGGCCAAAAAAAGTGGGAAAGAAGAAGGTCCAAACCAAGAACTCCCAACCTTCTTAAAAATGCAATAGCGTGCACAACACTCTGTCATTGTTACACAACCCTTCCTACTCTCTTCCTAAAGCTGCTGCTTGGCACACATTTTTAAAGGAGACCATTATTAATATCATGTTTTATCTGTCATAAAGAGACTTTTCCTAGATGCATACATATAAACCAGAGAGTGGATCAGAAACTCATTTAGCATGCAGGTGACCAAGAAATGGATTAAGATCAGGCAGGGGAGGCATTGTGAGATCAGATAGGATGTACAACGGATTTTCACATCGAGATTCTGATTTCACTTCATTGCATAGTGGTTATACCTTCATTTTATCCAGAAGGGTGCTTCTGACAATACTGAGAAAGTCAATAGGACATAATTTTACAAAAATGTTTTTCCTGAATTATTTTTCTAGAAAACATCTGTTGTATCCATGATGGGCATTGTGTAGTGTTCCAAAAATTACACGCTGCTTCCTGAAGATACCTGAAGTCAACCTAGGATGTTGCAAAACTTTTGCAGTTTTGCACCAAAACTGCAAAGCACTAGCTTAATGAATAGGAGGGACAGAAACAACCAACACTGTCTATATGCTGGTCAAAGATAATTTACTTATCCCTATAATGAGAAATAACTCCTACGTTAACATTCTCTAAAAAATCTACAAGTGTTACTTGCTTCTTGTCACAAACACTAAAGAATAACTCACTCTGAAAACATAACAGAGACAAATGACTTCGAGGGCCACAATTGAATTTAAAATCTCATGTAACACTGAACTGTACATTTAAAATGGACTAAAAATGGTAAATTTTACGTTATGTATATTTCACCACTATTAAGCTCTCCTCTCAATCCTGTTCGTTTCCACTTAAAAATATATATAAATCTATCGGACTACATTAACGAGTGAGAAACCATTAAACTGAATGTGTTAAAATGACACATGGTTGAAAATTTCTAGTGATTTGTATTAATAGAAACTTTCTGACCTCTTTTTTTTTTTTTTTTTTTTTTTGCGGTACGCGGGCCTCTCACTGTTGTGGCCTCTCCCATTGAGGAGCACAGGCTCCGGACGCACAGGCTCAGCAGCCACGGCTCACGGGCCCAGCCGCTCCACGGCACGTGGGATCTTCCCGGACTGGGGCACGAACCCAAGTCCCCTGAATCGGCAGGCGGACTCTCAACCACTGCGCCACCAGGGAAGTCCTCTGACCTCTTAAGGAACGTGTTTATTAGATATTCTTCATCTCCAAGGAGGACACAAGCAAATGAAAAAAGCTTAATTACAGTAAGAAAGATTCAGTTTTGACATAATTCTAACTAGAAAGGTAATTAAACACTACCATAAGGTATCATGCAAATCTCTGCCCTCAGGGATGCAAGAATAAGCTATCTTGGAAGGGTTATATGCAATTTTGCAGGAAAAACTGGAATGAACTAGAGAATCTTAAGCCAGCTTCCAGTTTTAGAATTCCAAGTTCTATACTCACAGCCCAAAAGTGTCTTTGCAAGACATTCCACCTATAGGAAGTTATTCTAATCTACAAGTCATTTCAGTTTAGCTTCAGATATTGGGTTCCTTCACCACACCATTTATGCGCTTTATGTACTTACTTAGGAACTAAAAATTAACTACTTTTGTTAAGAGTCAGTTCCACCAATCTCCAGCAGCATAGCTGCCAGCTCAGGTATAAACAGTACAAAACTGAAATAATACTGGTTCTAAATTAAATAGAAATATCTATATAATGCATATCCAACCTAAGACTAAAAAAAAAAAATCTATGTTTACACAGTAGGTAACTTATAAGGCCAAAACAGTCAATTTAGCCAATTTTCAACAGCTTCTTAAAAAGTTGTTTGTTACCAACAACAAAAATAAATTCTTACTTTTGAAAACAAACCTTTCCAAGTAGGGTTTCATTTTAGAAGACTCGTGGCCTTCATTTTAAAATAATCATTTTTATTTTACCACATTATGTTTTAAAAATCACTAGACAACTGAATGGTGGTTATTTATTACAACCCAAAGCAGGCACTTATAAAGTCACAGGAGGGTTAATCATCTCAAATTCAACAGGTTAACCACAGCAATTTGAGAGAAATTTTGGCAACCTGTACCGGGACTATCTCGACAGTTTCCAAAGTCAGACATTAAATGACACTTAAAAACAATACATTTCTATGTAAAATCGATAGCTAGTGGGAAGCAGCCGCACAGCACAGGGAGATCAGCTCAGTGCTTTGTGACCACCTAGAGGGGTGGGATAGTGAGGGTGAGAGGGAGACCCAAGAGGGAGGAGATGTGGGGATATATGTATAGCTGATTCACTTTGTTATACAGCAGAAACTAATACGCCACTGTAAAGCAATTATACTCCAATAAAGATGTTAAAAAAAAATACATTTCTAGACTTTAGATATTTATTTAACACACAAATATTTTGACCAGGTATGCATTCATGTATGTATTTTAACTAGATTTTATTAATTATGATGAGTATTTGTTTAAAACAAAGACAAATTTAGCCAGGTCAACATAGGAATCAAAACACAATATTGGATTATGAAACTAACTGCTTTCATTAGAAAGAAAAGCATAACAAGCCTTACTTCCTTCAGTTCACAAATTTTTCATTTTATAATCAAAGAAAAGAAAGAACATGACTTCTACAGTCAAAAAATAAGATAATGTACTTAAAGCTGAGTTATCACTTAATTGTCTGGGTTCCTAAGAAGCTACTGACTTCTGTTTTAAAACCAGAATACATTTTTTAATGGCTCACTCCTTTGTTCAGGAATGCTCATATCACCTTGTTTTATACAGTACAGAGATAACATCTCATCAGAACACATGCTACTCAGTGTCACTGAGCTTAATAATTTTCATATAAAATTCAAATAAAATGTTTATAACGCGACCATATTTTTTTTTTCTCATCCACACTGGGCCTCACCTTTCACAACACTTAAAAACAAACAATCTTAGATGTTAAATACACACACACCTCAAGCATATAAAATTCATTACATTGTTTCTGTAGCCATTAATAATTGTACTAATAAATACTGACTCTAAAAAACTAAAAACTTATTAGGGCAGGATTTGAATGATACAACTCACAAGAGGGTGGGGAGAAATAATGATCCTCCCCTACCAAACTGGCAGCAACAATATGCCAAGTCTCTTATGCTGAACTAGTGTAAACAAGGAAGAAAAGGAGCTGGGGGTGGGAAGCAGGCAGGCAAGAGTACAACCCTCCTCAAGATACAGCTTTACTTCTAAATCTCACCAGTGTAATATCTCCTCCTGGTGTTTTCAATAACCCCTGTCACTCTCTATTAAACACATAGGCTGGTGTTTCAGAAAACTACTGCAGGCTGTAGTCCCTGTCTGAGATCATCCCGGACATAAAAGATACAAATGGGGATCACAAATGCTTCTTTAATTATAAAGACTATCTCCTGCATTCAAAGAGTTTTCTAAACAACTAGAAACTCAATCCCACTCTTACTATAACAATCAACTTTAAAGATAAACAACAGGACCTACCAATGATGCTGCACAGAAAAAAATTCACATGTCACCACAGCTATAAGGCTCTCATTAATAAGATGGGCATCATTCAGGATAGGGCTCGATAAGTAACGGGATAAAGACTAGGCTTACAACCTCTTTTTCTGGCATTGCTTGAGGCATCCAGTGGACAGGGAATAAAGGGGAGGCTGGTTGTATAAGTGATGCCAAGAGAAACAAGATTCCACATGCCCAACACAGAGAGCAAAGGGCAATCATCTCATGGCTTTCCGACCAAAAAAAGATGAGTTGTTTCACCTGAAATCCTTTCAAAGGCAGTCTAATGGTCTCCACTTGATCACTCACCCTGAGTGAACTCAACAACCCCTCAGAGAACAAAGGGAAGCCTTGCTTATCAAAAATAGCAAGTGCTCCACCCAAAGCCAAGAAATACTCCTTTAGTCTAAGTTGTCATGGTCTTCTGTCCCAATTCAGTCTTCTACAAGGAAACTCCAAGCCAAAAATACTTGGTTCCCAGCCTAAGTCAAGTTCTCCATTTTCCCAAACATCTACCAACCAGCTTTCTTTCCGGTAAGCCCCTCTGGATAAGCCCCTCTCCATTCCCGCATCCTGAAGCCCAGGGCTCCAATCCCCTCAGAAAGTTCCCTCACCCAAGATAATCTCTCTCCTTCACTTTTCCTAAGGTTTTTCCCACACCGTGCCCCAGGTCTAGCACTCCCGGTCCTCCATTAGCGGATCCCACTCACTAGTAGATCCCACCGCTCCCTGGCACAGCTCTTGGGAAAGTCATCTTTCTTACCGTACTCACTTGTCCTCTCCCATAAAGTTTTTCCCTTTTCTTTATCTGTCCTTGAATGGACGGAGGGACGGACGGACGGACACACACACACTCACTCACTCTCTGTTCTTCTCAGCTCTTAACTCCCAAGTCTCACCCGCGCGCCAGGTTCTTGCATAGTACCTAATTCTCTCCCCCCTCAGTTTCCCCTCATCCCTGTCATCCTCAGCCCCTAACTCCATACCCCAAGCTTTTGCCCACTCCCCAAATTCAGATTTTCTGTGCTTTTTACTCTTAGCCAACACCACAGCGCTCTTCCTCACAGGTCGACCCCGTGCCTGGATCCTCAAGTCTTTCCCCCTCTTCCCGCGTTCCTCGGCCGCTAATACCCCGCAGAACCTCAGGAGTAACCCCCGCCCATCTCCCTTCCGCCTCTCCTGCCCTCCACGAACCCCAACTCTCCTCATACATCCCCCTCCAGCCCTGCTCGGCCCCCAAATTTCTTCCAGGCCCCTAGGGTTCCCCACACTCCCTCCCCGCCCCGGAAAGGAGGTACCCCTCAGTGCCCGACCGTCCCGCCCGGCCGCCGAGCTTGGGTGTCCCTTCCCTTCCCCTCGGGGCCCCGAGGCCGCTTCCAGGGCTGGCGCGGCGGGGCCGGCTCACCAGTTGGTCATGTCCAGGAAGAAGGCGCAGCCGGCCGGGTTGAGCTGGAAGCCGAGCAACCGCTGGAACTCGGAGATGAGCACGTCCTTGTCGGTGGTGCCCAGGCAGCTGAACTTCTGCATCAGCTCGGGGTCCAGGTCCACGTCCATGCCCTCCATGGCTGGGGCCGGACACTCGCTTCCCCGCCTCCTCACAACTGAGCCGCCGCCGCGCCGCCGGGCCCGGGGACCGGGAGGGGGCCCGCTGCTAGCTGGCGCCGCGACCCCGCTCCTCTGAGGTAGGCCCCGGGCCTCTCACCGCCTCATAGGGGTAAACTCACTCAGCCACTCACTCACTCTCGCGCTCCCCCCCCTCCCACCCCCCCCGGTGCCGCCGCCTCCGCCGCCGCCGCCGCCTCTGGCTTCTATGCCGCCTCCGCCTCCTCCCGCTCCGCGCCCACTGCGCAAGCGTCGCCCGCCTAGCCCCGCCCCTTCCTCTCCCGGAGGCCCGCCCCTCTGTGGCGTCAGAACCCCGTGACGTCCCCCGCGTGACCTCACCGCGGTGGAGCGAGGGGGCGGGTAGTGGGAAGGAGGAAGGGGACTGCCGGGCGGCGCGGGGAGGTGACGCCTGGCCTGACCTTTTCCTCGCCCCGCCCCCACGCTGAGGGGGAGGAGTTAAAGCCCGGGGTTGGCGGGGTAAAGCTCCGGGATCTTCTTGTACTACAACGGCAGCGTTTGGGAGGTGAGGAAGCCGAAGTCGGGGAAGAACAGAGGCCAGGGCAAGGTCAAGTACCAGATGGCACACAAGACCCAGTCCTCCCAGCCAGGGCTTTGCCCCTCGCTCTGGAAGGACTTGTTTTGCATAAGTTTCTAGAGCTGCTTTCCCAGAGGGATAATACCCTAAAATCTTAGGCTCCCGGCCACCCTCGGTGATGATTACTCCAGTTTACCCGTGCTGTTTCTGTTATGCAACGGTAGTCTCCAGTTTCGGGAAGGTAAGGGAGGCCTCGATGCAAACGTCAATCACAGGTCCAGACGAAAACCGCATATAATCTTACACCCACTCCGTCAAGATCAACCCTCTCAAAATAAAGGTTAAGTCCCGAGAATTTGACATTGCCTTGTTAAGTGTTTAGAAGGCAAAGTGTTCCGGTACATATAGTACACCTAACTGGTCAAGGCCCCTTTTCAAGATCAAAGAATGAGAAAGGACGCATAGGGACCATCTTGTCTACCTTCATTCCTTCTTTCACCACGATTTGCCTAACACGTCCACACGGGGAAAAGACGAATAAGAAACGGTCTCCTGCCTTCAAGTGGCTCTTTGTCTGTCTTACAAATAAGGAAAGTGAGATCCAGAAAGTTTGTATGCCTTGTCCAAAAATACAGAGCAGCAAAACTAGAACCCATCTTTCATTCCTAATCGAGTATGTTTTCCATAACAATTTCAACAAGCAGACAACTAGAATAAGTGACCAGTAGTATCCGGGATGCCATGAGATTTTGGAAAGGGAAAACATTCTACCTCCTTCTGTCCCACTACCAAATAAGACTAAAACAATGACTTTAAAAGCCTAGGTTCTGGGGTCACACATATTGGAGATTCAAATTCTCATTCTACCAGTTATTGGTAATCATAGTGCTTGCCCAGATAGGATGGTTGTGAGGATTAAATGAGGTAACAATATATAAGCTCAGTACCCTGCGTGCTCCATAAGAAGCACTTAAGAAATGGTAACTAGTATTCTGGCCATAAACTTGAGATGACTGTGGGGTTAGACAATGATACAAGTAGGCGGGGATTACTTCTTCACCTGGTCCCTCTTCTACTTCACTTCCCTTACTGGTCCTCCATTAAAATATGAAATATGTGCCCTTTCTCTTTTCTTAATAAGGGACCATCCTTTCTCTCTCCAATAATTTTTTTCCTCCAACAGCATACTTACAAACTCGTATTAGACACTAGTTATAAACATTTTATAAGAAACTGTTCTTGGGTCTCTGAGATCTCTGTGGAAGCTTAGATCATTGCCAGGGCCTAATTTTTGGATGGCCATAATGCTGGAATATTTCACTACTATTAAGGAAAATTTAATCTCCCTCAGAGGTGAGCACATACTGTCCCAATCTTTTGGATGATGGAATGGGAACACAGAAAGATTATAAAAATCCCAACATTAGAGCGGAAAGGAACTGAGACTGTCTAATCTAACCTCCTCGTTTTACAGATGAAGGAATTGAAACCAAGAGAGGAGAATTGATTAACCCAAAATCACACAGCTAGTAATCACAGAAACTCCCAGTCTAGTGCTCTATCCACTATATCCTGCTACAATTCCCTTTATACTTTGAGTTCAATGTGGCCTTACATGCAAAATAATTCGAAATGCAGATCCAAGACCTGATTTGATGTTAGACTATACACTTTCTGGAAGTGGTTCAACTTGCAACATTCATGGATTAAAGTTGTGTTGACTAAGGGTCTAAAAGAAAAAAATGTTATTGGAATCTGATGATTTTATTAGAATGCTGACCCAAAGGAAATTAAAAGCTCTTGGCCAACCCCATGCAGTACTAGGGTCTTAGCTCTCACCTAAACAGCCCACATCATACAAAAAGATTCTTGCAAATAAGAGACCCAAATGGCTCAGAATGTCAGTTCATGATGGGAGTTATCTCAAAGGAGTATAACTACTCCTCAAATGAATTCTGAAACTTTCTGGGGACATTTTTGATTCTCAGGACATTGGGGGTGGTATTAATTCCTGGCCATTAATTCTCTGAGGACCAGAAATGCTAATCATCTACAATTCTTGGGACAGTCATGCCCAATAAAAAACTGTCCCATCCCTTGGTACTTCCCTGGAGGTCCAGTGGTTAGGACTTTGCGCTTCCATTGCAGGGGGCACGGGTTCGATCTCTGGTGGGAGAACTAGGATCCTGCAAGTTGCACAGTGCAGCCAAAAAAAAAAAAAAAACTGTCCCATCCCTAACCACTGTGTACACTGACCAAGGTGGCTGGCACATTAGATATGAAGAACCAGCCCACCCCCACTCCCCCATGGAAAAATTCTTTTGTAGGGGTGGGATATGAAATGGAGAAAACTGAGGTGTTACCCAGTCAGGAGAGTCTCAGAAATGTGAATCTCCACTTGAGTCTGAAGGGTTATATAACAACACCTGTGGTCCTGCCCTGATGGCTCTGCAGCTTTGTTTTGTTTTGTTGGGAAGAGGGCCTGGAGAAGGACTGGTTGAGAGGCAAAAGGATAAGTTGCTGAGCACCACCCTAAGGAAGGAAAGCTGACAAGCAGTATTCCAAAAGGGCTTCTAGGCACCAGCTCATGTCAGGCAATATGCTCGAATATGCCACTGCCTGGAATATGCCCAAGACCTGCCACTTTCTTTCCAAATTTCTTGAGCTGGTGATCTTGTGTAAAAAATTTGGAATCCCAGATCCCCAGACCAGGTCAATTTCAGGGTTTCTTAAGGAAGTTAAGGCATTCTGTCATTCAGAAGTTGAAAGTCTAGGAGAAAAGTGATTCATTCCACCAGAGCAGCCTAGATTGCCTCCGTATCTCCAAGTCCTTAAGATTCAGACTTGCCAAGGCCAGCTAGTACGAAGATTATGCCACAGCATAACTGATTCAGAGAATAAACAGAGTCCAAATTGATGTTAGGATATATTATATGATAATAGCAACTTGTAGTAGAATACTTTTGGGTATTCATCCAAACTATGATGACCTCCTTTCTCTTCAGACCTTTAACAACCCTCTAGTTGGCCCTCAGCAGCCATCTCTGACCCACATAACCATGTCCCTTAGCCTTCATTGATTGGACAAGAGGGAGACACCTGACCCAGGATAAGCCAATCAGATTCTCTCTCTCTCTCAGGAATTTGGAATTGGAACTCAGTGGGTTGGTGGAATAGGCTGCCAACTACAAATTAGCACTTGCCATCTACCTCTACAAGGATTAAATCATGAGCCACTGCAGCTGCTGACCTACAACAGCCCCTGAAAGGAGTTCAGGGTGGAGATCAGGAATGAGGCACTCTGTGCTCTGGGAAAAACTGGCAGAACAGATCTTCAGACAGGTATTTTCAGGAGATTTTATGAGCCCAATTCTTGCATCTCCTCATATCTAGAAAAGCACTAAAATCATTAACAGTGACATCTGCTCCTCGTGACTAGCAGCAAGCCTCTGCCAAAATGTGTACTTGAGTTTGCACACACCCCCTTCACTAAAATCATATATAACACTGACCTTCCGCCTACCTCTTTGGAGCAGTTTCTCAGAGCTGTCCGAAATGCTGTCTCTTGGGCTATTGTCTTCATTTTGCCCCAAATAAAACTTAATTCACAACTCTCACGTTGTGCATTTTTTTTCAGTCGACAAGGCCTAGGCTGTTTACTTAAAAGTGAATGACAGAAATACACGAAAAGAGATGATCTTTGTGGGGCACCCATGATAAAGAGATAATGCCCACCTGCAGTAAGAGAGCCATAAAGCAGAAGCAAAGATAAGAGACCCGAAGGCGTGGGAGAAAGACGTTCCTGTCATCCTGAGTCCTGGTTGTTCAGCTTCCCTAGATTCCATGGGATTCTCCAGGCTCCATTCAAAATACATTATCAGGACTTCCCTGGTGGCACAGTGGATAAGACTCCGCGCTACAAAGGCAGGGGGCCTGGGTTTGATCCTTGGTCAGGGAAGTAGATCCCACATGCATGCCGCAAGTAAGAGTTCGCATGCCACAACCAAGACCCAGTGCAACCAAAGTAAAAAATAATAATAATAAATTTTAAAAATACATTATCTCTTGGATGAAGTCAAAGGAAGAATCAAGTCGTTTAAAAAAAGAAGAAAATAAAGTGATTATTTGATTTCTAGATAGAAATGGACATCCTACTCTTAAATATAATGGAAACCCCTATAGGAAAAAAGAAAAGAAAAAGAAAAATGAGGACATAGTTCACAAAAGAAGAAATACAAATAGCCAATAAACATATTGAAAGATGTATGCCACTCATAGATAAAGAAATGTATTAAAAGAACCATAAAGTATGATGTTTGCCTAATCAGAGTGGCAAAGCTTTGAAAAATGTATAACAGCTTTTGTTGGCAAGAGCGTGGGGAAACAGGTAGTCTCAAACACCACTGCTTCTGGGAATGTAAATTGATATAATTTTTCCTAAAGGTGAGTAGATGTGAATTTAGATGAATTGGTATGAAGAACCTTTAATATATTCATATACTCTAGCCCCCAAATCCCAGGTTTATAAATAAGCTTTTCATAGAAGTATTATAATACGTATAATAATGAAAAGTTAAAAAGCTGGAAATAGCACCAATGTCCACCAGTAGGAAAACTGTTCCAAAAAAAAAAAAATGTGGGCAGGGATGGACAAAATCCTTACTTCGTTTTTTTTCACTAATATCGTTCAATATGAGTTTTTTTTTTAATTTATGTGTTTTATTTATTTATTTTTGGCTGCATTGGATCTTCGTTGCTGCACGCGGGCTTTCTCTAGTAGCAGCGAGCAGGGGCTACTCTTTGTTGTAGTGCACAGGCTTGTCATTATGTTGGCTTGTTGCTGAGCACGTGCTCTAGGTGCGGTATACGGGCTTAGTTGCTCCGCGGCATGTGGGATCTTCCCAGACAAGGGTCGAACCCGTGTCCCCTGCATTGGCAGGAGGATTCTTAACCACTGCGCCACCAGGGAAGCCCCAATATGAGTTTATTTTACTTCTTCACATTCTCACTCCCCATGTCAGCTGCCTTAAACCTTGTAAGCTGCAAAACCTAGGAAGCAGATAACAGTCAAATGACCTATTCAGTTGAGCAAGCAAATGTCTGCTGGCTTACTATGAGCAAGGCTGAGTTAGGGACATTAGCTCAGAAAGAGAACCTTCATCCTTGTGCTGTGTGAATGTAGACAAACTATCGATACTTACTTTTAGACCTCAGTTTCTTCATCTTTGTATAGAGAACGCTGCAAAAAATCACCAAAGTGGAGTAAAGAATAAATCAAACATAAGAAAGAAAAAAATACTTGGAATTGAACCTACAGGTACAATTACATAAACCTAACCACAAGCCAAAACTTCCATGTTGTGCTTATTTCCCAAGATTAGAAGTTTAAAGGAGATGGGCGTAAGTGATTGTAAATGTTACATGTTAAGGTATTACAGGGCAATGGGAGAGACAAAGACATACATTTCTGTAAATAACTACATAAATATAGCCAACAGTGCAAAGCAGCATATGTTCAAGTGCCAGATGAGCAGTAGACAAAGACGTGGTAGGACTTGGGAGGAGGTCAGAGTGGAGGGTGGGCTGGGATGCTCAGGGAGGACTTCAAGCCTACCTTCCCCAGGCCATGGGTGATTCTCCACATGGTTTGAGGAACAGGCTGGTGAGGCGACACATTATGACAAAGTCAATATGTGTAATTAATAAAAAACATAACAAAATTTACCATCTTAATCATTTTTAAGTGTACAGTTCAGTAGCTAAGCATTTCCACATTGTGCAACCAATCTCCAGAGCTGTTTCATCTTGCAAAACTGCAACTCTGTACCTATTAAACAACAATTCCCCTTTACTCTCCCCACCCAGTTCCTGGCAACCATCATTCTCCTTTCTCTTTCTATGAATGTGAGTCCTGTAGTACTCATACAGTATTTGTCTTTTTTGTGATTGGCTTATTTCACTTAGCATAACGTCCTCAAGTTTCACTCATGCTGTAGCGCACGTCAGGATTTCCTTCCTTTGTAAGGCTGAATGATATTTCATTGTATGTATATATCACTTTTTACTTATCCATTCATCCACTGATGGACATTTGGGTTGCTTCTACCTCTTGGCTACTGTGAATAGTGCCGCAGTGAACATGAATGTGCAAATATCTCTTCGAGACCCTCCTTTCAGTTCTTTTGGGTATATACCCAGAAGTGAGATTTCTGGATCATATGGCAGTTCTATTTTTAACATTTTAAGGATGTGCCATACTGTTTTCCGTAGCACTTGAACTATTTTCAATTCCACCAACTGTGCACAGGTGTTCCAATTTCTCCACATTCTTGCTGACACTGTTTATTTTCTGTTTTTTTGTTTGTTTGTTTTGTTTTGGGGGGTTTTCTTGGCCGTGCCATGCACCATATGGGATCTTAGTTCCCCAACGAGGGATCAAACCCATGCCCCTGCATTGGGAGCATGGAGTCTTAAACCCTGGATGGCCAGGGAAGTCCCTATTTTCTGTTTTTTGATAGTAGCCATCTAATGGGTATGGAGTGATACCTCACTGCCGTTTTGATTTGCATTTCTGTGTGTACTGGAGGGAGCATTCTCTCTGGGAAATGAATGGGTATGGTTGAAGAGCAGCCTCCTGCAGTGAGGAGTACCTCTACTTTCAACATCCATCCAGAGCATGATGGGAAAGGACCAGATCCCTCATATTTGGGGTTTTTCCAGTTCCTCTACCCTATTATTCTACTCAAGAGATACAAAAACCAAAGGCACCAGCCTGTTGTACTATTGTACTATTTTATCTTCTGGACAGAGCATCTCATGCCCTGGGTCTCTTTTTTCCTACTGTGGTGAATGGGACAATGGAAAAGAAAACCTGTCTTTATCTCGTGTCCCTCGGTCCTTTGACCTAGATACATCCAGAAATAGTCCATTCGTTTCTTCTTTTTTTCTTCTTCTTTTCTTGGTTCCTTTAGTTTACCCAAGCCAAAACATCTTCTAAGAACACACCAACTCCTTACCTCTCCCTCATGTAGAAAAAACACTCACAACTCCTCTTGTTCATTATAATCACTCTTTTCAGTCTTTCTCCAACTGGGTCACAATGTGTAAAGCATCTTGCTGCCTGCAGCCTAAGTAGAGGTAAGAAGGAAAAGGAGGAAAAGGGGAACAAATACGTAATGAACCCTTACAATGTGCCAAATGTCCATCACTGTTAAGAACTTTGACTCATTTAGTCCTCACAACAAAATGAGATCAATATTATTACTGCCATTTTGAAGATAAGGAAATGGAGAGTGAGGGTTTAAATAATGTGTCCAAGGAGACACAGATATTGAGAGAGCCAGGATTTAAGCCCAAAGCTCAGAAAGAAACCTGTGCCCTCTTCATTACTCGGGATTTCTTTCAATTCTAAGGAGTTTACCTCTTCCCCATGTTCAACTTGATTGTGTTTCTATGGAACTGTCATTGCTTCCTCTTCTCTTACTTTGATAATTTGATAAATACTAATATTAATACTAATATCTTACATTTATGTAATAACACCTTATAGTTTTTCAACATATCCATCCATTCTTTCATCTCATTCTCAGGAAAAACACAATGTATTAGTTTATATTTTTAATAGCTTTATTATTTTGCAAGGACTCATATATGCTTGTTGCAAGTAAAATTAAGCAATATAGAAAATTATGAAGAAGTAAAAAAAACACCCTAAGTCCCACTACCCATAGATAACCACTGTTAATATTTTAGTAAATATGTATTTCATATATCTCTACATTTGTATAATTCACCTAAATGGTATCATACTGTACCTGCTTCTCTAACCTGCTTTTTGTCATTCAGAGTATGTTGAAAAGAGCTTTCCACATCAATTAATATAATTTACATAATCATTTTTAATGGCTACATAGTATTCTTTTCTAAATTTATTTTTTATTAAAGTTAGTTGAATTACAATGTTGCATTAATTACTGCTGTGCAGCAAAGTGACTCACACATATATACATTCTTTTTTAATATTCTTTTCCATTATGGTTTATCACAGGATATTGAATATAGTTCCCTGTGCTATACAGTAGGACTTTGTTGTTTATCCATTCTATATAGACCAGTTTGCATCTGCTAATCACAAACTCCAATCCATCCCTTCCCCACCCCCATGGCTACATAGTTTTCTAATTTAGGAATGTATTTTACTTGACCAGTCTCCAGTTAATGGACTCTGAGACTACTTCCAATTTTTTATTGTTATAGAAATTATTGGGAATTCCCTGGCTCCCACGGAATTAGGACTCCGTGCTCTTATTGCCGTGGGCCCGGGTTCTATCCCTGGTTGGAGAACTAAAATCCCACAAGCTGCACCGTGAGGCCAAAAAGAAAAAAAAAAAGAAAAATTATTAGCCCCAACTTAAAGATTAGGGAACTGAAGATCTGAGAAGCTAAATGACCCCTTTTTCAATATCCAAGACTAGAACTAAGCTGCTCAGGCCAAGCCCCAGACTTCTGACTCGCAAAACAGTATTCTTTCCAACTAGACCACAGGAACAGGAAGCTGGAATTACTGACATAAGATATGGACTTGACAACTAAAAAAGAGGTGTTTTTTTTTTTTAACTGCCCCATTTCTTAAAAAGTTAAGCATATACTTGCCATAAAACCAGCCATTCCACTCCTGTGTGATTTACCCAAAAGAAATGAACACATACATCCATACAAATACTTGTACATGAATGTTCATAGCAGCTTTATTTGTAGTATTCAAATAATGAAAACAACCTAAATGTTCATCAACAGGAAACTGAGTAAACAAATTGTGATGTAGCCATTCAATGGAATACTACTCAGCAACCAAAAGGAAGGAAGTATTGATACATACAACATGGATGAGTCTTAAAAATAATATATTGAGCAAAAGAAGCCAGACACAAAGGAATACGGGCTGCATAATACCACTCATATGAAGTTCAACAGGCAAACTAGGCTATACTATTGGAAAGTGACCAGTGAGGCCCTCCCCTCCGCACACGTTTCTCAAAGGCAGACCTGCCTGTGAGGACCACATGTCTGAAGCCCTCACCATGCCACCACACGTGTAAAGGCTGAATGGTTCCATGAGAAAGAAGACTTTGTGTCAAAAATAGACTTTCAAGGAGAAAAATAAAAGCTGTTTCCTGAAGCTAGGCATAGGGGAGCAATTCCTGGAAAGGTAAATGCTGGAAAACCTAGTTCAAATTTCGAAGGGTTGAGAAGGACTCCAGGTGATAAAATTCCAGGGCCCCCTCTGCCTCAGAGTTCCAATAAAATTCAACTGCATCATTTGCCTTCGGTCTACCTCCTCCCATCACAGAACCTCCAAGACCACTTTAAAGACCATCTCACTTTCTTCAGACAAGTGACTTTCAGATGCTCAGCTGATTAGGAAAGTCAGAGGTGGTTGCTTGCAAAAGAGAACAACACAAAACAAAACTGAAAGCCCTAAAGAAGGAAGAATCTCTATAAATCAAATATTTGTAACTGATCATGGCAGCCTGCAATAAAGGCATCTCCAAAACCAAACTTTGTTTTGTCTACAGAAATTGTGTGTGTGTGTGTGTGTGTGTGTGTGTGTGTGTGAGAGAGAGAGAGAGAGAGAGAGAGAAAGCTGAGAGAATGATATGAATGAGGCCAAGATAAGAGAGAGCAGGTGAATTTTCCATTTCTTACCAGACTTCCCACGACCAAAAGGTAATAAGGTCCATAATCAGCAAACTCTCAACTTACACCTGTGTGTATTCTTAAACCAGTGTTTTTCTTTTTTTTTTTAAGTTTTTTTTTTTTGATGTGGACCATTTTAAAAGTCTTTATTGAATTTGTTACAATATTGCTTCTGTTTTGTGTTTTGGTTTTTTGGTCGCAAGGCATGTGGGATCTTAGCTCCCTGACCAGGGATCAAACCTGTACCCCCTGCATTGGAAGGCGAAGTCTTAACCGCTAGATCACCAGGGAAGTCCCAAACCAGTGTTTCTCTGAGTCTAATTACCTAGAGTACCTACATCAGAGGCACTTGAAGGAAGGGTGCTCTTGCTAAAAGTGCTGGTTCCTGGGCTCCAGACCTCTGGAATTTAAGTCACTGTGTCTGGGATGGAGCCCAGGAATCACCAGGTGATTCTTATGCACTAAAGATTGAAGACCATTACTTTAAACAATCACAGTGAGTTGTTTGCTAATGGTTTGCTCAATAGTTTAACTTGATTATAAGTTAACAAATTAAACTCTATATTTTCACTGGTATATTTGAATTACATCTGTCTCAAGAAAAGCAATCATGAACTGGTGAAGAAACCAACGAACAAACAAAAACACTGGATGGTTGAGAATGTAAATCCATACAACCTTTCTGGAATTGTTAGCAATGTGTAAAAAAATCCTTCTAAATGCTTTGATTCATATTTTCCACTTCTAGTCATGTATCTAAAGGAAATTATGAGTAAGCCAAGAACTATGTTATAAAAATGTTTATTTTGCCATTGTTCATAATAATGAAAAATTGAAACCATCTAAATGTCTAACAACATGAGACTGTTAAATGTTATAACAGTGCCATGTGATAAATGGAGATTGATATTTATTGATATAGAAACATGTTTACAGTACATCATTGAGAAAGATTACAAAACATTTTACCATATTTCATTTAAAAAAAAGATTTGGAAGGATAAAATACAAAATGTTAACAGTAATTATCTCTGGTTGTTATGGTTACAGGTCACATACATTTTTCTTCTTTGTAATTTTTCTAAATTCTTTAAAAATAATGCACATTATTTTTATAATCAGAAAAAAGCAATAAGGCTGTATTCCTTTTGCTGTTTTTAATTGAAGTACAGTCAATTTGCAATATTATATTAGTTTCAGGTGTACAACATAGTGATTCAATATTTTTATAAATTATACTCCATTTAAAGTTATTATAAAATAATGGTTATATTTCCCTGTGTGGTACAATATATCCTTGTTGCTTATTTATTTTTTACAGAGTATTTTGTATCTTTTAATCCCCTACTCCTAAGGCTGTATTTATTTTGAATAGAAGGAGACAGGCCACTGAATTCTATGTCTGAGGGGTGGGGTGAAGTCCCATATCTACTCCTTTGAACCTCACTTTTCTTTTCTTTTTTTTTTTATTTTTTTTTTGTGGTATGCGGGCCTCCCTCTGTTGTGGCCTCTCCCGTTGCGGAGCACAGGCTCCGGACGCGCAGGCTCAGCGGCCATGGCTCACGGGCCCAGCCGCTCCGCGGCACGTGGGATCCTCCCAGACCGGGGCACTAACCCAGTTCCCCTGCATCGGCAGGCGGACGCGCAACCACTGCGCCACCAGGGAAGCCCCTGAACCTCACTTTTCTTTTCTCTCAAATAGGGATGGTAATATCTTCCTTGTCTACCTCAGAGGGTAAGTGTGAGATAAAATGTGGAAAATGTTTTGTAAACTATAAAATGTTTTATGAAGTTAGTGTATTATTAAGTCTTGATTTTCATATCAGAGACATCAATTCAGGTATGCAAAGATTAGTTATTAAAGCATAAAGCTAGACCTTTTAAAAAAAAACTTTTTTTTTTTACTTTTTATTACCGAAGTTTTTAAACATATAACCAAAGGAGATAGAATAATATAATTACCTACCATGTATACATCACCTGGCTTCAATATTATCAACTTAACAGCCAAACTGTTTTAGTTATACCTGCCTACCCACTCCTACTGTTAACATAGTACCAGACATGAAACTGGCATTGGGCCTCTGTGATTTTCTAGACACAAAAAGATATTTTAATTCTTAATTCCTCATCTAAAAAGAAAGAATTGTACACTTTAAAAGGGTGAATTTTATGGCATTCGAATTGCATTTCAATTGAAAAAAAAAGACAGGAATTAACATATGTCCAACACTTAGCATAAGTGTCTGGCATTTAGACATGGCTCATTATGGGTAAATTCTCATCTGTGGTGTTGCCATGACTTCAAGCACTAAGGTGACTACAAACTCTCCTTAAAACAAAATACTCACTCAGAAACAACTACAGGGTTAACAGTGACAATAGTGTATAAAGTTTAGTCATTGGAATGTGGGTGACATTTTTCCTCTCAATTTACATGAAAACTTTACATGAATTTTTCCTCTCAATTTACATGAAAACTTTACATGATTCTATACATTAAAAATTTACATGAGGGACTTCCCTGGTGGTCCAGTGGTTAAGACTCCATGCTTCCAGTGCAGGGGGTGAGGGTTCAATCCCTGGTCGGGGAACTAAGATCCCACATGCTGCACGGTGCGGCCAAAAAACAAAAAATTTACATGAAAATCTTCTATGATTCATAATATATACCACTTGAAATTAAACAAACAAAAAAACCCCAGTATCCACACATATTATATCTCCAGATTGTTCACCCTCAGAAGGCATTCTAGGGACTTTCCTGGTGGTCCAAGGGGTAAGACTCTGTGCTCCCAATGCAGTGGGCCCGGGTTCGATCCCTGTCTGGGAACTAGATCCTGCATGCATGCCACAACTAAGAGCCAGCGAGCCAAAATAAATAAATAAATGCTTAAAAAAAAAAAAAAAAGAACGCATTCTACCAGAAACTCAACGCCACAACCAAGAGTTGATTTAATGTTATTCCTAAAGATTATGCATGCAGCTCAGCACTGGGGCAGTCATAGGCGCCCTGAAGTCTGACAGACTTGAGTTCAAATCCCAGCCCTGTCACCTACCAGATATGTGACATCAGACAAATTCAAATTAATTACTCCTTCTAAATCTTGTACGCTAGCATCTCCCTCCTATAGTCAGTAGGATACCTAAATAAGACAAGGTAAATAAAGCACTTGGCATGGTGGCCAACACGTAGTGGGTTAGCAATAACATCTCACAAGATATTTCTTCATTTATAGAAGACGTTTTGTTTTTCTTTGTTTGTTTTTTGTTTTGTTTTACTGCACAGCTTGCTGGATCTTAGCTCCCCAACCAGGGACTGAACCTGGGACCATGGCAGTGAAAGCACGGAGTCCTAAACACTGGACAGCCAGGGAATTCCCTATAGAAGACCTTTTGGATGCATTATCATAGATATGGTTTTCTCTCTTATGGATGAAGAAACTGACAAGCTTCATGAGTATTGCTGAGGGTGTGGAGGCAGAGGACTTCTCATTCTCTCCCAGGAAAGTGAAACTTGGGACAACCACTTGGCATAGCCACGATTTGCTATGTCTAGGGAAGTTGAAGAGGTGGTTTTCCCTACATTCCAGCAAGTCCATTTCTAGGTATGTGCCCTAGAAAATTCTCACATGTGTGGCAAGGAGACACAAGAATGTTCATTGCAACAACGCTTCTGAGAGCAAAAACTTGGAACAATCTCAGTGTCCATTAACAGGAAAAAGGATAGATCAATTGTGATACAGTCATGAAGTCAAACACCTACAGCAATTAAACTGACTGAACTATCCATATGAAGCAACATGGGTAAATCTCAAAACCACGAGGCTGAATGGAAAAAGTAGTGGCAGAAAGATTCATACAATATGATACCATTTTAATAAGGTTTACAAACATGTGAAACAATAGGATATCCTTTCTATGGATTCATATATATCAACTTTAAAAATAATAAATAGTAAATTCAGGATAATGGTTATCTCAAGAAAGAAAAAGAAGGGAATATAATAAGGGAGGGATACCTGGGGGTGTGTGTGTAATTGTTTCTGTAATATTTGACTTCTTTAAAAATATAAAAAACAAATATGGCATAGTGTTAGGATGTGTGTAAGGACTTGGATGTTTGTTATATTATTCGTTTTTTTTTAAACTTTTTTTTAACATACATTTATTTATTTATTTTTGGCTGCATTGGGTCTTCATTGCTGCTCATGGGCTATCTCTAGTTGTGGCAAGCAGAGGACACTGTTTATTGTGGTGCGTGGACTTTTCATTGCTGTGGCTTCTCTTGTTGCATAGCACAGGCTCTAGGCACGTGGGCTTCAGTAGCTGTGGCATGTGGGCTCAGTAGTTGTGGCTCGCAGGCTCTAGAGCGTAGGACCAGTAGTTGTGGTGCACAGGCTTAGTTGCTCTGCGGCATGTGGAGTCTTCCCGGACCAGGGCTCGAACCCGTGTCCCCTGCATGGATTCCCACCCACTGCACCACCAGGGAAGTCCTGTTATATTATTCTTTATACATATATGTATATATGTATATAAGTGGGAAACATTTATATAGTGCTTACTATGTCATTTGTACTATTAGGTTCTTTACCTGTATTAACTAACTTAATCATTTCAACAACCCTATAAGGTAATTACAATGATTACCCCCATTTTACAACTGAGAAAACTAACTTACAGAGATTAGAAACTTCCCAACGTCATATATTTGGTGACAATATGGTGATCCTGGGATTTGAAGGTAGTCCGGTTTCCGAGTCTCACCTCTTAACAACCAAACCCTACTGCCTCTTTTTCTTTTTTCTTGGTTGCGTTGGGTCTTCGTTGCCGCGCATGGGCTTTCTCTAGTTGCAGTGAGCGGGGGCTACTCTTTGTTGCGGCGCGCGGGCTTCTCATTGTGGTGGCTTGTCTTGTTGCAGAGCACGGGCTCTAGGCACGCAGGCTTCAGTAGTTGTGGCTCGCGGGCTCTAGAGCACAGGCTCAGTAGTTGTGGCACACGGGCTTAGTTGTTCTGCGGCATGTGGGATCTTCCTGAACCAGGGATCGAACCCGTGTCCCCTGCATTGGCAGGCGGATTCTTAACCACTGTACCACCAGGGAAGTCCCCCTACTACCTGTTGAAACACGTCAAATTTTTTTTAAATAAAAGGGAGATGGGACCAAGCAGGAAGGTAAATCCTCTAGCATCACACAGGTCAGTGAAAAAAGCAGTTCAACACTCTTTCCTAAGCTTCTTTTGCTATTGGGAGGAAATGCTTAAATTTCCCACCAGACCACGTGGCAAAATCCAGAGAGCCCTGCCCAGACCTAGAGACCATCCACCATCGCCACACAGTGGTAACAGTAGGCCAAGTTAGCTGTCACTTGGAATGAGGAGGATAAATTAAACAGTAAACTCTGAAAAGACTTCTGAAGCCTCAAGTCTTCAAGAAATTCTCTGGAAGGCAATGCAAAGAAGAATAATTAGTTCTATGAGTGAAGAGTCATTTAGAGTCTGAGCTAATAATCCCAAGAGTTTTGATTGTTGCTAAATTATCTGCATTTCAGCAGGACCATTTGAACGGGCAAATTCCTGAATGAGTCATAATCTACACAAACGAAATAAAAAATGACTCCAAGCTTCTCCTGTACTACAAACGGAATATCTGCCTCCACATCTGTTGGTGGCCTCCACCAATCCTTTTGGGTGGGTCAAAGACCATTGTAGTAGCTGGGCTTGTGAGTGATGGCTGACAGCTGCCTCTTAAGATCCTCCCAAGCCCTGCCTCCGTGTTCTTCATTCAGGCAAAGCTTGGCTCAAAGGATTGGGGAAACTGATGACTTGGGCTAGTGGTAGCAGGCTTTGCTTACCCGAGCAAGCAAAAAGCTTTAGGAGAAAAGTCTGCTGAACATTTTTCGAATGGGTAATTTATTTTTTAATAATAGAGAATGTTTTCAGTCCTATCATGTTTCTGAATTCTACAATTTTATTTTCCTTCTAGCAAGTTCCTGTGGGCACCTCACCATTCCCACAAAAGGGTGACTACCCCAATGGATAAATCCGTCTTTGTATTTCCAGACCAATTTCTTCTTCACAAAGAGGTTCCATATCCATTATGTCATTTGATTCTCATGCTATTTGAGTCATAGGAAATAGGAATAATGACAATAACAATAATATCAAGTATTTGATATTACTGAATGAAAGAAGCCAGTTACAAAAGATCACACATTGCAGATTTCATGTATATGAAATGTCCAGGATAGGCAAATCCATAAGGATTTAAAGTAGATTAGGGAATTCCCTGGCAGTCCAGTGGTTAAGACGCCATGCTTCCACTGCAGGGGGCACGGGTTCGATCCCTGGTCGGGGAACTAAGATCCCACATGCCGTGTGACGTGGCCAAAAATAAAAAATAAAAAACAAATAAAGTAGATTAGTAATTGCCATGGGTTGGGAGAAAGGGGTAATGGAGAGTGAGTGCTAATGTGTACAGGGTTCCTTTAGGAAGTGATGAAAAAGTTCTGGAATTAGATAGTGCTGGTGGTTGCACAATCTTATGAATACATGAAAAACCTTACACTTTCAGATGGTGAACTTTATGGAATGTGAATTTTATCTCGATATTTTTTAATTGCAAAAGGAAAAAACTGAGTGCTTACCACGTGCTAAGACTGGCCAAGGTCTTTACTTGCTGCAGGCCACTTATCTCTCCTAATCATCTCAACAAGCTTATGAGATACTATCATTTCCTGGAGACAGGCTCAGAGAGATGATGGGTCCACAGTGATGTGGCAAACACATAAGAGCCAACCAAAATTCAGATTTCTGACCCTTACTTTCCAAATCAGATCTTTAACTGTCACCCAGTAATTCAAGAAGATATTTCTGAATGTAACTCAACTGATAGTATTTCCTCTGCTCTACTCTCTTAGTAAAAGATCTTTGCAATGCTTTTTGCTTTTACCTCTTATGGTGCCTTTTTAAAATTTTCAGTTCGTCCTCCCGAGTTTTTGAGAGTTAAAAATAGCAGTGACAAATAGCAGTGACGGGCTTCCCTGGTGGCGCAGTGGTTGAGAGTCCGCCTGCCGATGCAGGGGACACGGGTTCGTGCCCCGGTCTGGGAAGATCCCACATGCCACGGAGCGGCTGGGCCCGTGAGCCATGGCCGCTGAGCCTGCATGTCCGGAGCCTGTGCTCTGCAACGGGAGAGGCCACAACAGTGAGAAGCCTGCGTACCACAAAAAAAAAAAAAAAAAAAAATAGCAGTGACTTCCCCCTGAAAGTCCTTAACTCTTTAAACCACCTTTCTTCTGATAAAAAGCGAAGTTTCATTTCTTAGCTCCAGGGAAGTCCCTTAGGGTCACACAACTACAGATGATTTTAAACAAAGCTGTGATGTCTAGCCACTACACTCATTCTGCTTCAAGGACATGATTACCTTACCACACAGTTCCCCAAGGGTTTTTGTTTACTCTGGCCTAAGAGGTCATTTGGATGACAAGTGAGTCAGTCAAAACCCTAGAGAAGAAAAAAAAAAACAAAACACTAGAGAAGAAAAAGACACATAGCAACAGTCTCTGTTATGGGTGAATCCTCAGACATTCAGAATTCCAGGGTGGAGACACTGGGAGTGACTTTCCTATGGCCTGGAGCTAGGAGCAGACCTAAGCCTAAAACTGTAACACTATGGTAGATTTCTCAAATGAGTCTCAATCAAAAGAAATTGATATTTATATAAAATATAAGTTTAAAAAGTCTAACTTAAAAATGAGTACAGTATCATCCCACTTTTTAGAAAAAAACTATATATGTAAACATTTATTAGTGCTAAAATAGGTACCAAAATGTTAATAGAGGTTATATCTCTGGATGGGAGCATCATAAGTGATCATTTTTCTCCTTTTATTTTATTTATTTATTTATTATTATTATTTTTAATTAATTTATTATTTATTTTTGGCTGCATTGGGTCTTGGTTGCTGCGTGCAGCTTTCTCTAGTTGCGGCGAGCGGGGGCTACTCTTTCTTGCGGTGCGGGCTTCTCACTGCGGTGGCTTCTCTTGTTGTGGAGCATGGGCTCTAGGCACATGGGCTTCAGTAGTTGTGGCATGCGGGCTCAGTAGTTGTGGCTCACAGGCTCTAGAGCGCAGGCTCAGTAGTTGTGGCGCAAGGGCTTAGTTGCTCCGTGGCATGCAGGATCTTCCCGGACCAGGGCTCGAACCCGTGTCCCCTGCATTGGCAGGCAGATTCTTAACCACTGCGCCACCAGGGAAGCCCTATTTATTTGTTTTTGACAGTGCCACTCGGCTTGCAGGATCTTAGTTCCTCAACCAGGGACTGAACCTGGGCCCAGGGCAGTGAAAGCACAGAGTCCTAACCACTGGACCACCAGGGAATTCCCTATTTTTCTCCTTTTAGATAATCTATATGTACTCATTTTTTTACAATGGACTTTTGATAATAATAATTTCCTGTTTTTTGAAAAGTGAGAGTAGGCAAAAATTTCTTACATAGGACACAAAAAAGTATCAAGCATAAAATAAACAATTGATAAATTGGACTATATTAAAATTAAGAAATGCAGTTCACAGACCAGAGGGCAGACAGAAGCAAGAAGAACTACAATTCTGCAGCCTGTGTAAGGAAAACCACATTCACAGAAAGATAGACAAAATGAAAAGGCAGAGGACTTTGTACCAGATGAAGGAACAAGATAAAACACTAGAAAAACAACTAAATGAAGTGGAGATAAGCAACCTTCCAGAAAAAGAATTCAGAATAATGATAGGGAAGATGACCCAGGACCTTGGAAAAAGAATGGAGGAAAAGATCAAGAAGATGCAAGAAATGTTTAACAAAGACCTAGAAGAATTAAAGAACAAACAGAGATGAACAATACAGTAACTGAAATGAAAAATACACTAGAAGGAATCAATAGCAGAATAACTAAGGCAGAAGAATGGATAACTGACCTGGAACACAGAATGGTGGAATTCACTGCTGCAGAACAGAATAAAGAAAAAAGAATGAAATGAAATGAAGACAGCATTAAACACATTCTGTCTTCATGTTTGGGACAACATTAAACACAATAACATTCGCATTATAGTGATCCCAGAAGGAGAAGAAAGAGAGAAAGGACCCGAGAAAATATTTGAAGAGATTATAGTCAAAAACTTCCCTAACATGGGAAAGAAAATAGCCACCCAAGTCCAGGAAGCACAGAGAGTCCCATACAGGAAAAACGCAAGGGGAAACACACCGAGACACATAGTAGTCAAAGTGGCAAAAATTAAAGACAAAGAAAAATTATTGAAAGCCCCAAGAGAAAAATGACAAATAACATACAAGGGAACTCGTATAAGGTTAACAGCTGATTTCTCAGCAGAAACTCTACAATCCAGAAGGGAGTGACACAATATATTTAAAGTGATGAAAGGGAAAAACCTATAACCAAGATTACTCTACCCAGCAAGGATCTCATTCAGATTCGATGGAGAAATCAAAACCTTAAAATAGCCACCCAAGTCCAGGAAGCACAGAGAGTCCCATACAGGAAAAACGCAAGGGGAAACACACCGAGACACATAGTAGTCAAAGTGGCAAAAATTAAAGACAAAGAAAAATTATTGAAAGCCCCAAGAGAAAAATGACAAATAACATACAAGGGAACTCGTATAAGGTTAACAGCTGATTTCTCAGCAGAAACTCTACAATCCAGAAGGGAGTGACACAATATATTTAAAGTGATGAAAGGGAAAAACCTATAACCAAGATTACTCTACCCAGCAAGGATCTCATTCAGATTCGATGGAGAAATCAAAACCTTTACAGACAAGTGAAAGCTAAGAGAATTCAGCACCACCAAACCAGCCCTACAACAAATGCTAAAGGAACTTCTCTAAGTGGGAAACACAAGAGA
>NC_041231.1:69723044-69723894 GCF_002837175.3 Physeter macrocephalus
AAGAGGAAATCGACAGTAACACAATACTAGTGGGGGACTTTAACACCTCACTTACACCAAAGGACAGATCATCCAAAATGAAAATAAATAAGGAAACAGAACCTTTAAATGACACAATAGACCAGATAGATTTAATTGATGTTTATAGGACATTCCATCCAAAAACAGCAGATTACACTTTCTTTTCAAGTGCGCACAGAACATTCTCGAGGATAGATCACACCTTGGGGCACGAATCAAGCCTTGGTAAATATGAGAAAATTGAAATCATATCAAGCATCTTTTCTGAGCACAACGCTATGAGATGAGCAATCAATTACAGGGGAAAAAAACCTAAAAAACACAAACACACGGAGGCTAAACGATATGTTACTAAATAACCAAGAGATCAATGAAGAAATCAAAGAGGAAATCAAAAAAATACCTAGAGACAAATGGCAATGAGAGCACGACGATCCAAAACCTATGGGATGCAAAAGCAGTTCTAAGAGGGAAGTTTGTAGCAATTCAAGCCTACCTCAAGAAACAGGAAAAATCTCAAATAAACAATCTAACCTTACACCTAAAGGAACTAGAGAAAGAAGAACAACAAAACCCAAAGTTAGCAGAAGGAAAGAAATCATAAAGATCAGAGCAGAAATAAATGAAATAGAAACAAAGAAAACAATAGCAAAGATCAATAAAACTAAAAGCTGGTTCTTTGAGACGAGAAACAAAATTGATAAACCTTTAGCCAAACTCATTAAGAAAAAGAGGGCGAGGAATCAAATCAATAAAATTAGAAATGAAAAAGGAGAAGTTACAATGGACACTGCAGAAATACAAAGCATCCTAAGAGACTACTACAAGC
>NC_041231.1:69724798-69736954 GCF_002837175.3 Physeter macrocephalus
ACAAACAAAAGTCCAGGACCAGATGGCTCCACAGGTGAATTCTATCAAACATTTAGAGAAGAGCTAACACCTATCCTTCTCAAACTCTTCCAAAAAATTGCAGAGGAAGGAATGCTCCCAAACTCATTCTATGAGGCCACCATCACCCTGATACCAAAACCAGACAAAGATACTACAAAAAAAGAAAATTACAGAGCAATATCACTGATTAATATAGGGGCAAAAATCCTCAACAAAATACTAGCAAACAGAATCCAACAGCACATTGAAGGGATCATATACCATTATCAAGCAGGATTTATCCCAGGGATGCAAGGATTCTTCAATATACGCAAATCAATCCATGTGATACACCATATTAACAAATTGAAGAAGAAAAACCATATGATCATCTCAATAGATGCAGAAAAAGCTTTTGACAAAATTCAACACCCATTTATGATAAAAACTCTCCAGAAAATGGGCATAGAGGGAACCTAACTCAACATAATAAAGGCCATATACGACAAACCCACAGCAAACATCATTCTCAGTGGTGAAAAACTGAAAGCATTTCCTCTAAGATCAGGAACAAGACAAGGATGTCCACTCTCGCCACTATTATTCAACATAGTTTTGGAAGTCCTAGCCACGGCAGTCAGAGAAGAAAAAGAAATAAAAGGAATACAAATTGGAAAAGAAGAAGTAAAACTGTCACTGTTTCAAGATGACATGATGCTATACATAGAGAATCAGAAAGATGCCACCAGAAAGCTACTAGAACTAATCAAAGAATTTGGTAAAGTTGCAGGATACAAAATTAATGCACAGAAATATCTTGCATTCCTAGACACTAACAACGAAAGATCAGAAAGAGAATTTAAGGAAACAATCCCATTCACCATTGCAACAAAAAGAATAAAATACCTAGGAATAAACCTACCTAAGGAGGTAAAAGACCTGTACTCAGAAAACTATAAGACACTGATGAAAGTAATCAAAGACGACACAAACAGTTGGCGAGGTATACCATGTCCTCAGATTGGAAGAATCAGTATTGTGAAGATGACTATACTACCCAAAGCAATCTACAGATTCAGTGCAATCCTTATCAAATTACCAGTGGCATTTTTACAGAACTAGAACAAAAATCTTAAAATTTGTATGGAGACACAAAAGACCCCAAATAGCCAAAGCAGTCTTGAGGGAAAAAATCGGAGCTGGAGGAATCAGACTCTCTGACTTCAGACTATACTACAAAGCTACAGTAATCAAGACAATATGGTACTGGCGGAAAAACAGAAATATAGATCAATGGAACAGGATAGAAAACCCAGAGGTAAACCCACACACCTGTGGTCAAATAATCTATGACAAAGGAGGCAAGGATATACAATGGAGAAAAGACAGTCAAAATGGATTCGAGACCTAAATGTAAGACCGGACAGTATAAAGCTCTTAGAGGAAAACATAGGAAGAACACTCTTTGACATAAATCACAGCAAGATCTTTTTTGATCCACCTCCTAGAGTAATGGAAATAAAAACAAAAATAAACAAATGGGACATAATGAAACTTAAAAGCTTTTGCAAAACAAAGGAAACTACAGACAAGACGAAAAGACAGCCCTTAGAATGGGATAAAATATTTGCAAAGAAATCAATGGACAAAGGATTAATCTCCAAAATATATAAACAGCTCATGCAGCTCAATATTACAAAAACAAACAACCCAATCCAAAAATGGGCAGAAGACCTAAACAGACATTCCTCCAAAGAAGACATACAGATGGCCAAGAAGCACATGAAAAGCTGCTCAACATCACTAATTATTAGAGAAATGCAAATCAAAACTACAATGAGGTATCACCTCACACCAGTTAAAATGGGCATCATCAGAAAATCTACAAAGAACAAATGCTGGAGAGGGTGTGGAGAAAGGGAACCCTGTTGCACTCTTGTTGGGAATGTAAATTGATACAGCCACTATGGAGAATAGTATGGAGATTCCTTAAAAAACTAAAAATAGAATTACCATATGATGTAGCAATCCCACTACTGGGCATATACCCGGAGAAAACCATAATTCAAAAAGATACATGCACCCCAATGTTCATTGCAGCACTATTTACAATAGCCAGGTCATGGAAGCAACCTAAGTGCTCCTCAACAGACAAATGGATAAAGAAGATGTGGTACATATATGCAATGGAATATTACTCAGCCATGAAAAGGAACGAAATTGGGTCATTTGTAGAGACGTGGATGGATCTAGAGACTGTCATACAGAGTGAAGTATGTCAGAAAGAGTAAAACAAATACTGTATATTAATGCATGTATGTGGAACCTAGAAAAATGGTACAGATGAACCAGTTTGCAGGGCAGAAACAGAGATGGAGATACAGATGTAGAGAACAAACGTATGGACACCAAGGGCGGAGAGTGGCGGGGGGTGGTGGTGGTGGTGTGATGAATTGGGAGACTGGGATTGACATATATACACTAATGGCACAGATGAACCAGTTTGCAGGGCAGAAACAGAGATGGAGATACAGATGTAGAGAACAAACGTATGGACACCAAGGGCGGAGAGTGGCGGGGGGTGGTGGTGGTGGTGTGATGAATTGGGAGACTGGGATTGACATATATACACTAATACGTATAAAATAGATAACTAATAAGAACCTGCTGTATAAAAAATAAATAAAATTCAAAACAAAACAAAAAAGAAATGCAGTTCACCGAAAGACACCATTAGGAGAGTGAAATAGTAAGCCATAGACTGGGAGAATGTATTCACAATACATGCATCCAGTAAAGGACTCAAATCCGAAATGTATTTTAAGAACCCTTTTACAAATAACTAAGTAAAAGACAGACACCCCAATAGTTAAATGGGCAAGAGACTTGAACAAGCACTTCACAGGACATATCCAAAATTTCCAATAAACCTATGTACCTTTTAAGATGCTTTTTGCAAATTAAAATTCACAAACAAGGTGTATATTCATTAGGATGGCAAAAATTTTAAAGAATGACTTTATCAAATGTGGGCAAGATCCTGGAGCAAGTAGAACATTCATACATTTCTGGTGGGAATAAATGGTACAACTACTTTGGAAAACTTATCGGCTCTAGTAAAGCTAAATCCATGCCTAACCTCTGATCCTACAACTTCTCTCCTAGGTGTATACCTAAGAGAAGTGAGTGCTTATGTCCACCAACAGAAGTATATAAGGATGTCCAGAGCAGTGCTATTCATAATTGCCAAAAACTGAAAACACTCCAATGCCAACGAACAGTAGGAAGGATAAATTTTGATCTATCCACACAGTGGAATACTAAATACAAATATGAACTCCTGCTGTATGAAACAACATGGATTAATTGCACAGACATAATGCAGGAAAGCATGTTGTATATGATTCCACGTATAAGATTGGCAAAACTAATCTCTGCTGATAGAGGTTGGAACGTTGATTATCTGGGAAGATGGGGAGGAAGGGACAATGGCTACTGACTGTAGGTGGAAGCATGAGAAAGCCTTCTAGGGTGCTGGAAATGTCCTGTATATAACCTGATCTGGAGTTACACAGGGGTATAGGCAGGTCATCAAGCTTAAGATTTTCACACTTTGTTATATACAGTTATACTTTAAATTTTTAAAGTTTGATTAAAAAGTGTCATGGGGGACTTCCCTGGTGGCGCAGTGGCTAAGAATCTGCCTGCCAATGCAGGGGACACGGTTCGAGCCCTGGTCCGGGAAGATCCCACATGCAGCAGAGCAACTAAGCCTATGCGCCACAACTACTGAGCCTGCATGCCACAACCACTGAAGCCCTCGTGCCTAGAGACTGTGCTCCGCAACAAGAGAAGCCACCGCGATGAGAAGCCCGCACACCACAACGGAGAGTAGCCCCTGCTTTTTGCAACTAGAGAAAGCCCACGTGCAGCAACGAAGACCCAACACACCCAAAAATAAATAATAAATAAATAAAATTTTAAAAAAATGTCCAAGCTTCCTCCCCAGTAGAAAAGGACAATTCTGAGCTTTCCTCCTGAGAACGTTCAATATTTTCCTTGTCCCTTCATATTTTATTCAGTATTTCTCATGGGTGAACTAGGGGCTGACAAAGCACTAAAATCCCCCAGGCAAACCTCAGATTCCAACTCCAATCTAGCCATTTGTGGTGTGTCAGTTAAGGGACTGGATTAAATATAATTTATACATACACATTTACAAATATAGACATATCGCAGAGAGAAAAACAAATGATTCCACCCCTTTGGATAGTTATTGGCACATATAACAAAATTGTTGAAAGATCGTCCTGCTCTGCCTGGCTTTTCCCTCTGCAAAATTGGGAAGCAAACTACTTTTGCTTTGTACCTCATCTGCTATCAGTTCTCTGAACCTCCAATTGGTCCTCCCTTCCTTCACAGGGAACCATACCACATCTCATTCCCCCACTGAACTGAAGCATTTATGGACAATTAATGTGTTACCTGGAAATGTGTCAGTGGTGTTTTTTCCCCAGGGTCATTAGCATTATAAAAGGGGACTTGAAGGCCACTCTGGACACAGATATATCTGGGAAGAAGAAGGGGAGCTTACAAAAACAAGTTGCATTTGAAATGATCTTCAGGTTCCCTAAAATTTCTATAGGAAATTCCAAGAAGCCTAGAAGCTTTTAGGTAAACTGAAACCAAACCCTTCACTACACTCCCACATCATTATTTTACCTCAGCCTTGAGCTTCACAACAACCTGTAAGGTGGGCTGGGTCCTCTTCTCCAGACCAGGAGACTCCCTGGGAAAGGGAAGCAATTCCCACAGGGTTCAGTAACTGGAAGTTGGGGAATTTAGAAGTTCAATTGTGTCACCTGACTTACAGCCCCATGACGCCTTCTTCTTCCAGAAAAGACTTTTAACCAACAGGGTTTCATGAGCCATCATCCTAACCAATAGAGAGGGATTAAGAGCCATTAGAGTTAGGTTTGCTTCTGGAAAATTCTTTCTCTTTTCTTCCTACCTGTTTTTGTTTTTGTTTTTTGACTGTGCCAAGTGGCTTGCGGGATCTTAGTTCCTCGACCAGGGATTGAACCTGGGCCCTCGTCAGTGAGAGCTACAAGTCCTAACCGCTGGACTGCCAGGGAATTCCCTTCTTACCTTTTCTAGTTTTCATTTTAGTCTCACTTCTGCTGTGTCACTTCTTGACCCTTCTGAAGGTGCTGGTGGTAACTGCAAACTTCCACAACCTTTGATTTCAAATTTTCTTCCCACATTTATTTTCCTGTCCGATCATGGGTGGTAGTGGTAGCAACAAGAGGCGACTTGAGGAGAACTTAAGCCTCCCGACCCATCAACCTCTCCAAATAAACACAAAATTTAAGTAGAAAGAGTGCTAGGGAAATACAACTTCATAACAATTTCCCAAAATCAGAGTCCCCGAGTTTCATACCTCCAAGAGGTATCATTTATGTAAAATATGGAGTAAGGGATGCCCCTGGAATTGAACAAGAAGGGAGACTTGCCTAACCACCTTCCAAAGAGACTGCCCCTCCTAAGAACCCCTATTACAGAAATTCCGGGGCCAGTGATGATAAGTGGTAAGAAAACAGGACTTCCCAGGATCTGGCAGGTACCAGCAGAAAGGATTCAAGTCACAGAAATGACTAATGTAACAGGGTAATGGAACGGGACTGTAAGATGAGACAGGTAAGGTCCAGAGTCTGGGAGTTAGTCAGCAAATAGCACAATTAAGCAGAGCCTAACATTGATCCTGGGCGGAGGGACGGCTGATTGGACTTTGGTCTTGCATGGAGAAGAGAGGAGCTCTGAACCCACTCATGATGACCTGAGCCACAAAGAAGTCCAAGGCCTACAAATCACCACCAGAAATGCTGGGAGGGCATCTCACAAGAATGAGCAAAAGTTGCAAGTTTGACAGAAGGCTTCAGTAAAAGTTGCAAGCTGTTTCAAGTGGATTCAAATTTTGAAATGGAGGGACTTCCCTGGTGGCCCAGTGGTTTAAAATCTTCCTTGCAATGCAGGGGACGTAGGTTCGATCCCTGTTCAGGGAACTAAGATACCGCATGCCTTGGGGCAACTAAGTCTGTGCACCACAACTGAGCCTTTGTGCCGCAACTAGAGAGAAGCCCGCGCACTGCAACGAAGAGACCATGTACCACAGCTAAGACTCAATGTAGCCAATAAATAAGTAAACATAAAAATTGTTTTCTTTGATCTGGAGTCTTGAGTTTTAACTTTACTGCGTTCCAAATCTGCTAGTTTGTAAAAACCAAGAGAATTTGGACATCTACTAATCTAAAAGAAGAATAATTTCGCTACACCATCATGAATTACATTGCGTACCAAATTTGCTAAACTTCTCAACTCTGGTCACAAACTGGAAGGTTAAACCACCCTTTGTGCTGGCGGGACAAATCATGGTTTGATTGTATGTAGGAAGTGGAGTAAGGTCTATGCAAGCAGCAGGTCCCAAATTATGGCAGCAGGTGTCCACTTCCAGACTGAAAGGGATGTTTCTATCGAGCAGAAAAGAAATGATCATGCATGCCTCTTTGGAGGAGTCCACCCTACTCCTGTTCATAGCTCCCAGTGTTCTGTTTTTCAGGTCACCAGGAGGCCCAGAATGTCCCCTGCTGGGCCTCTTTGGACAGGCCTTAGTTGGGCCACCTTAAAGTACTGTGGCCTAGAGTATGGGGAAGGTTGTGAGCTCTGGACATCTGTTACATCTGACCTCCCCTGGACACCACTCCTTCGTCTTCCTCTAAATTCCGGAGTAGAGAATAGACCTCTTAGCCAGCTTTGTTGTAAGTGTGCCAACACCTGTTGTTATGAGAGGGGCCATCTCTGCAACCCCAGGGGGCTCAGGGGTGCCTGCACTGCCTCAATGTATATATATATACGTAAATATATATACCTCAATATATATATATATATATATATATATATATATATATATATACCTCAATATACCTCTGCATTGACATATATTTTGCAAAATGACACTTTGTAACCCATTGCTCTTCATGTTACATCCTGCCTCCTGGGCCCTGCTCCAAGACCTTGATCTTTCCTTCTGATGAAACAAATCTACATTACATTATGGGCAGAGAGCAATGAACAAATGAGCAGCCCATGGAAAGGTTTGGAATGAATAATCCCCACCACTAGCCAGGGAATTGATAGAACTAGTGCTATAAGAGACATGGGGTGGTTGCACGTCCGCCTGCCGATGCAGGGGAACCGGGTTCGCGCCCCGGTCCGGGAGGATCCCACATGCCGCGGAGCGGCTGGGCCCGTGAGCCATGGCCGCTGGGCCTGCGCGTCCGGAGCCTGTGCTCCGCAACGGGAGAGGCCGCAGCAGAGGGAAGCCCCGCATACCAAAAAAAAAAAAAAAAAAAAAAAAAAAAGAGACATGGGAAGTTAACTGACATTAAGAATAAGCGTTTACGGTTTACTAAGTGCCAGGCACTTTGCTACACGTCATGTACATTATGTGCTTCAATTACTACAACAGCCCTGTGTGGTATTATTGTCTCCATTTGATGAATGAGAAAACCGAGGATTTTAAATAAACTGCTCAAGTTTACATAGTTAGTATGGCAGAGCAAGAGCTGGATGTTCACTGATCTGTTTTATTTTCCTTTTGACCACACAGAAAGACTGCATTTTCCAGATCTCTATGTATTTAGATGGGACCATGTGATTGAGTTCTGGTCAACAGAGTGTAGATGTGATATACTCCATTTCCAGGTTTAAAACAGTCCACCCAAACTTCCATTCTCTCTTTCTTATTTGCGCAGCTAGAAGCCAAGGACTCACCCCACCCCCTCCTCCCTCTCAAGGACACAGCCCAGACCCCTGAGTAACTGCTTGGAGGAGAGTGTCTCAAGGGAGGGGACTGGTGTACATTACACTGTAATGGCAATAACAAAAACCTTGGTTGTGCTAAGCTGCTTGCGTTTCAGGGGTTTATTTGTCACCACTGCATACCCTACCTACACTGAGTAAAACAGCTAGGTGAGTTGTAGCCAAGATTTTTGTGCAGGTCTGTCTGACTTCAACCAATCTTAACCACCTCCTTACAACTAGCACAGAAGGATCTGCAGAGAATTTCTTTCTCTCTTTTTTTTTTTTTTGTTTTTTTTTGTTTTGCTGTACGCAGGCCTCTCACTGTTGTGGCCTCTCCCGTTGCGGAGCACAGGCTCCGGACGCGCAGGCTCAACGGCCATGGCTCACGGGCCCAGCCACTCCGTGGCATGTGGGATCTTCCCGGACCGCGGCACGAACCCTCGTCCCCTGCATCGGCAGGCGGACTCTCAACTACTGCGCCACCAGGTAAGCCCTCTTTCTTTTTAAAAAATATTTATTTATTTACTTATTTATTTGGCTGTGCCGAGTCTTTAGTTGCGGCATGTGGGATCTAGTTCCCTGACCAGGGAGCGAACCCGTGTGCTCTTCACTGGAAGCACGGAGTCTTAACCACTGGACCACCAGGGAAGTCCCTGGAGAGAATTTCTAATCTTTAACTCTGCCACTAAGCTTGCATGGGATATTAGGTGAGTCCCTTAAATGACTCAGTTTTTTCATTTGTCCAATGAGAATAAAAATATCTGCCCTTCCAACCCCACAGGGTTATTGCAAAGATCAAATAAGATGATAGCTCTGACATAATTTGGAAAAGAAGCATCATCCAAATGCAAAGAAGTATTATTACCTAACTCATTTTCCTGCCTCTGGTTAGGAATCTATCCTACTGACCTTAGAACTGGCATGAAACTTTTTCTTATATTGTTGCAGCAAAAATAGCAATGAGACTTTTCTTTTCTGATAAACAAGGAAAATAAGGAAACAATAAACAGGCTTGGAAACAGCATAAACAGGCCTGAAAGAGTTAAGCAATCTTGGTTATTCTTTAGCTGTTACTACTAACAAACACTTGTAGCTAGACTTGTCCTTCACAAAGCTAATTACTCTCTGACTCCATATGAATTACACTCTGTACCTGGCATCTTCTCCCCCTACACTCCCTTGTAGCACTCGTCATTTCAGAAAAAAGGTCACAGTCTGATAACTTCAGGGACACCAGACCACGTTGCTGAGCCACCTGATGCCAGCTTTGGCCATGAATTTACAGAAGAAAAGAAAAAAAAAAAGCAAGACTTCATTACTTTGAGCCTTATCACCTACCCCAGACCACAAGCCCTGGATTATAGGTCTCTCTCTATTTCCCAGGGAGAGGGGCACAGTTCTTGAGGCAGTATCCTGCTGTGTTCTCTCTGCCTGGCAAAGAATAAAGCTACTTTTTTCTCGTTCCTCCAAAACTCTGTCTCCGTATTTCTTTTTGGCATCAGTGCACAAAGAGCCAAGATTTGGGGGACTTCCCTGGTGGTCCAGGGGTTAAGAATCCACCTTCCAGGGGCTTCCCTGGTGGCGCAGTGGTTGAGAGTCCGCCTGCCGATGCAGGGGACGCGGGTTCGTGCCCCGGTCCGGGGGGATCCCGCATGCCGCGGAGCGGCTGGGCCCGTGAGCCATGGCCGCTGGGCCTGTGCGTCCGGAGCCTGTGCTCCGCAGCGGGAGAGGCCACAGCGGTGAGAGGCCCGCGTACCGCAAAAAAAAAAAAAGAATCCGCCTTCCAATGCAGGGGACGCAGGTTCGATTTCTGGTCAGGGAACTAAGATCCCACATGCCTTGGGGCAACTAAGCCGGAGCGCCACAACTACTGAGCCCGCGTTCTCTGGAGCCCGAGCACCACAACTAGAGACAAGCTCTTGCACTGCAATGAAATAATCTGAGTGCCGCAACTAAGACCCGACACAGCTAATAAATAAATTAAAATATTAAAAAAAAAACAGAGAGAGCCAAGATTTTGGCATCAATATCCCTGCCTCTATTATCCCTAATAGTTATTTTTTTTGGTACCTTTAAATTTTAGCATAATCAAATCTAATGACTTGCAAAAGTAGTACAAGGAGCAGGAATTCCCTGATAGTCCAGTGGTTAGGACTTGGCACTCTCACTGTGGTGGCCTAGGTTCAATCCCTGGGTGGGGAACTAAGATTCCCACAAGCTGTGGGGTGGCCAAAAAAAAAAAAAAATAGTACTAGGAGCTTCTGTACACCTTTTATCCAGATTTCCTAATTGTTGATACTTCATCCCATTTTATATACATATTTCTGATTTACTCAAAAGTAAGTTGGAGACATTGTGTGCTCTACCACTCCAGGGGCACTATGACCCTCCCAACACCTTGATTTCAGCCCAGTGAAAACTGATTTTGGACTTCTGACCTCCAGAGTTATAAGAGAACAAATGTGTGTTATTCTAATGCACCAAACATGTGGTCATTTGTTTCCGTAGCCAAAGGAAATTTATACAATCCATATTCAAAATTTGGTAAGTGTCCAGATAGTATCCATTTTAAGACCCGGTGCAGCCTAAATAAATAAATAAATATATATAAATATTTAAAAAGATAGATGTGCTATAAGGAAAATCTCCTTCTTCTTCCCCAGTTATTTACATAGTTATTTACTGATGCCAGAATAAATTTATGGAACCAATATGTCGCCTGCCAATATCAACAGTGTTCATGCATGTGAATATTCCCTAGTATGTTTGCCACCACTGCCTATGTCCCCAGGGTGAGCTGCGGCCACCCCCCCTCACCTCTCCAGGAGATTCTTCAAGACAAGCAGTCTCATCCAGATCTCATCAAACATGAACTACTGTTTTTCTTCATCAAGTGTCTGAAAGCTCTCTCTCCTTGCCCTCTGTGTATGGGGACCAGTTTTGGATATCACCAGAGGAACTCCCAAGTTTGCAAACCAACAGTGACTACAGTTAATAATACTGGCTTGTATGTTGAAAGTTGCTAAGAGAGTAAATCTTGAAAGTTCTCATAGCAAGAAAAAAAATTTGTAAGTATGTATGGTGATGGATGTTAATTAGACTTACTGTGGTGATCATTTCACAATATCTACAAATATGGAGTCATTATGTGTTGTTGTTTTTTTTTTGGCCACACCATGTGGCATGTGGGATCCTAGTTCCCTGACCAGGGATCGAACCCGCATCCCCCACACTGGAAGCACAGCGTCTTAACCACTGGACCACCAGGGAAGTCCCGGAGTCTTTATGGTGTATTCCTGAAACTAACATAATGTTATATGTCAATTACATATCAATTAAAATAATATTTTTTAAAGTAATAATAAAAAAGAATAGACTCATGGATAAATGTAAGACCAGACACTATAAAACTCTTAGAGGAAAACATAGGAAGAACACTCTTTGACATAAATCACAGCAGGATCTTTTTTGATCCACCTCCTAGAGTAATGGAAATAAAAATAAAAATAAACAAATGGGACATAATGAAACTTAAAAGCTTTTGCACAGCAAAGGAAACCATAAACAAGATGCAAAGACAAAGGATTAATTTCCAAAATATATAAACAGCTCATGCAGCTCAATATTAAAGAAACAAACAACCCAATCCAAAAATGGGCAGAAGACCTAAATAGATATTTCTCCAAAGAAGACATACAGATGGCCAGAAGCACATGAAAAGCTGCTCAACATCACTAATTATTAGAGAAATGCAAATCAAAACTACAACGAGGTATCATTTCACACCAGTTAGAATGGGCATCATCAGAAAATCTACAAACAACAAATGCTGGAGAGATGTGGAGAAAAGGGAACCCTCTTGCACTGTTGGTGGGAATGTAAACTAATAAACCACTATGGAGAACAGTATGGAGGTTCCTTAAAAAACTAGAAATAGAATTACCATATGATGTAGCAATCCAACTACTGGGCATATACCCGGAGAAAACCATAATTCAAAAAGACACATGCACCCCAATGTTCATTGCAGCACTATTTACAATAGCCAGGTCATGGAAGCAAGCTAAACGCCCATCAACAGACGAATGGATAAAGAAGATGTGATACATATATACAATGGAATATTATTCAGCCATAAAAAGGAACGAAATTGGTTCATTTGTTGAGATGTGGATGGATCTAGAGACTGTCATACAGAGTGAAGTAAGTCAGAAAGAGAAAAACAAATATCGTATATTAACGCATGTATGTGGAACCTAGAAAAATGGTACAGATGAACCGGTTTGCAGGGCAGAA
>NC_041231.1:69736974-69739197 GCF_002837175.3 Physeter macrocephalus
ATGACCCGGTTCGCAGGGCAGAAGTCGAGACACAGATGTAGAGAGCAAACGTATGGACACCAAAGGGGGAAAGCCGTGGGGGGGTGAGGATGGTGGTGTGATGAATTGGATGATTGGAATTGACATGTATACACTGATGTGTATAAAATTCATGACTAATAAGAACCTGCTGTATAAAAAAGTAAATAAAATGAAATTCAAAAAAAAAACTAATACTAAACTTTCTTTGGGTTATTTATATGGAAATATGTTAATATAAATGTTTCAGACATTACATGAAATTCCTAAAAATCTTGTATGTTCTGGTATAATGTTATAAGTCATAATTGTAGTTATTATTTTAAAATGTATATCTCAGAAATAACTAAATTTCTTTGTCAATTGCATTATTATGAACTGTCATCAAATCTTTAACCGTGGTCATTTCTAAGTCTTTTGTCATTCACAAGTCTTTGTCATTTACAGACAGCTCTGGGTATACTCTGATGCTTTTGCAAAAATGTTCCTACAAAAGAGTTTCATCTTCAAGGAATTCATGGAAAAGACTGACAAGTACAGGTTTCTGGTAACTGACTATACTGCTGAACTAAATGAATAAGCATTTTCAGAACTCTAATGGAAAACTGATGAATTCATAAAAGTGCTAACAAAAGATCAAGATGAAAAAAAAATTAATTACATGGGACTGAGTGAACTGATGAGGATGACGGTAATTTTTGTGACTTTCTGTTTGAATAAAAATAAATACATAAATAAGTAAAACAGCAAAAAAATATTGTACTTAATTTTTTTAATTCATTGAGTTTAAATACCAAAGTTTCGAAAAAATACCATGAAATCTATCTTTCCCACCTTTACCTTTCATGACAGATAACCAGTTACTAGTTTCTTGAATCTCCTTTAAGATATTGCTAATGCATTTACAAGATAATACAAATACATAGTATCTCCCTCCTTTTGTATAGAAATGGTATCTACTATTAACACTGCTTGGCATCTTGCTTTTTTTCAAACAGCAATATGTCTTGGAGAGATTTCCATATCACTACTTTCCATATCACACAAAGATATTTCTCATTCTTTTCTACAGCTGCATAGTACTCCACTATGGTGTCTTACAATTTATTCAACTAGGGCCTTGTTGATAGACATTTAACTTTTCAGATTTTTATTCTTTCTTTCAAACACTGCTTCAGTGAAAAACCTTGTATATACATCATTTTGCACACCTGCAACTAAAACTGTAGGATAAATTCCTATGCTGAGTCAAAGGGTATATACATATGGGATTTTGGTAGACACTGCCAAATTGCCCTCAGTAGGAACTGTACCAATTTATATATTCTGGTAATGTATGACAATTCCTATTTACCCATATTCATGCCTATTCTAAGAGTTTTCAATCAATTGTTTTTTTACCAATCCAGTAAGTAATAAAAGGTATCTGAGTGACTCAATTAGAATTAATTTTATTATGAATGAGGATGAGTATATTTCCATATGTTTAAAAGACATTTATATTTAGTTTCCATTTGTACTTTTCTATTGAGTCGATAGTCATTTCATTTTTGTTTTGTAGGAGCTTTTTATATGTTATACCCAACACCTTTTTTTAAATATAAGTTTATTTATTTACTTATTTATTTGGCTGCATTGGGTCTTAGTTGCTGCACATGGGCTTTCTCTAGTTGTGGCAAGCAGGAGCTACTCCTTGTTGCGGTGCATGGGCTTCTCATTGCGGTGGCTTCTCTTGTTGCGTAGCACGGGCTCTAGGCACGCGGGCTTCATTAGTTGTGGCGCGTGGGCTTCGTTGCTCTGAGGCATGTGGGATCTCCCCGGACCAGGGCTCGAACCCGTGTCCCCTGCATTGGCAGGTGGATTCTTTTTTTTTTTTTTTTTTTTTTGTGGTATGCGGGCCTCCCTCTGCTGCGGCCTCTCCCGTTGCGGGGCCCAGGCTCCGGACGCGCAGGCCCAGCGGCCATGGCTCACGGGCCCAGCTGCTCCGCGGCACGTGGGATCCTCCCAGACCGGGGCGCGAACCCGGTTCCCCTGCATCGGCAGGCGGACGCGCAACCACTGCGCCACCAGGGAAGCCTGGCAGGTGGATTCTTAACGACTGTGCCACCAGGGAAGTCCCCCACCACCTTTTTATTTTATTTTATTTTATTTATTTATTTATTTTTTGCGGTACGCGGGCCTCTCACTGTTGTGGCCTCTCCCGTT
>NC_041231.1:69739415-69790278 GCF_002837175.3 Physeter macrocephalus
CCCAGCCGCTCCGTGGCATGTGGGATCTTCCCGGACCGGGGCACGAACCCGTGTCCCCTGCATCGGCAGGTGGACTCTCAACCACTGGGCCACCAGGGAAGCCCCCGGGAAGCCCCCCACCCACCCCCCACCCACCCCCCACCTCCTTTTTAAAAGTCAGGTTTACTGAAGTATAAATTATACACAATAAGGTTCACCTTTTAATGGAGCTGCTCCTTTGATGTGGAAGGCCTTCCAGCTGGGGGTTTGTAGTACTTGGTGCTTTGAAGTACATATTTGAATAAATCAGGTTCATCCATTTCAGTAAGGGAGTTACTGGGAGGGGCTTACACTCAGGCAGAGATTTTGAAGGTCTCAGATGTACAGGCAGTGTGTTCAACAGAAAGAGCGTTAAGCACTGGACTCTATCGGGATTCAAATCCTGTCTTTGGCATGTATTAATAAGTAGGTATTTTGTTCAGATCACATCACCTCTTTGGGTATCAGTTTCCTTATTACCAAAAAATCCTCAAAATCAAATCCCATCAGATAATATAATGAAAGCACACTGTTTATTGGTGACAGAGACTAGGTGCTAAATGTTAGCTGCCCCTTTCTCCAGTAAAAGCCACGTCACTAAAAACAACATGCCCGGGGACAGCAGAATGGGGTGTGTGTGTGTGTGTGTGTGTGTGTGTGTGTGTGTGTGTCTCATTCTGAACCACGACCTCATAAGCCACAAAGAGGCCACTTATGTTTCTGTTTCCAGCTTTCCAGTTTGGCCCCCCTAGAGTCAGACTGAAAGCTTCCTCTGCTAATAAAATGGGCTCACAGGGAAAATATGATATTTGTCTAAGAGAAGACATTCTAAGAGTGAGTAATAACTCTTTTTTATTTTTTTAATTTTTATTTGTTTTTAACATCTTTATTGGAGTATAATAACCCTTTTTTAATAAGGAGCTACTCAAAACCACCCCGACAAACCTGTTCTTCTGCCTTGGTGATTAGTGGCTGACCCAGCTTCCTCCTGATACCATGGCCTGTTGGTCCAACAGCCTTCAATTAATGAAGAGGTTCAAAAAAAGAACTTGCTCCTCAGGTCCTAGGACTCTGGGCTTCTCTATTCCCAACACTGAACCCTTTGTTTTCTGTGAGGGAGGCAAGACAATCACAACAGAACTAATAAATAATTATTCCTCCTCACTCGGCCAGGCAAAAATGGATGGGGTCTGCTGACATCCGGTAGGTGCCAGGTGGGCACCCTCATTATGGTCCTGGTGTTGTTCTCACTTGCCCAGGTTAGGTGGTGAAAGCCTCGTCTCCAGTCATTGGCCTTGGAAAACAGGAGCTCCGTCACCTCCCAGTTGATTTCACTTGCAGGGTAGAATGGCTAAATGTTGGGTGAGGTCCTCAGGAACTCCCCTTCCTCTCACCAGCCACAGCCATGAGTTCCCAGCCATAGCTGTGTTTACACCCCTCTGGGGGGCCTGGCATGAACTTCCACAACTGGGGCCCTATGTTCTGCTGTTGTTTCCAAACAAAAGATCAAGTTTTATTGCAGCCAATTAAGCAGACTGTGCTCTTTTCCCCATGGGGGCCCGGCGTGCAATGGCTGCAAACAGCAGCCTCCTTGGTAGTGCATGCAGCCTGTTGCCTGTATGGGTTACCCTAAGGGACCTTGGAGACAGCCCTTTCCAGCGGACATTCCTGACTGGCATGCTGTCCCCAATCTAGGCTCCAGACGGGTATGTGCGGTGCCTTTGGAAAGCCTTAGGGCACAGTGGCCAGGGTCCACATTGGCAAGTCATAATGTCCATCCACACCAAGCTGCTGAACAAGGAGCGTGTGATTGAGGCCCTCAGCAGGGCCAAGTTCAAGTTCCCTGGCTGCCAGAAGATCCACATCTCCAAGAAGTGGGATTTACTAAGTTTAAAATGGATGAATTTGAAAACATGGTGGCAGAAAACAGCTCATCCCAGATGGCTGTGGGGTCACATATATCCCTAATTGTGGTCCTCTGGACCCTAATTGTGGTCCTCTGGATAACTGGTGGCCCCTGCACTCATGAGAGCCTTGGCGCTGTCCCCTCCTTACTTGTGCCCACCAATAAATCCTACTTTCCTGTCCAAAAAAAAAAAAAAAAAAGATCAAGTTTTAGCTTTCTGAGTCCACCTCACTGTAGTGAGGTCTCAGTTCAAAAAGAAGTTAGGGGGCGAGGTCACAATGATAGATCCTCCCCAGTGAGACATCTATGGAAGTATAGCTCAGAGAGCAGAGGCAAGTCCACCTCCAGGTTTCAGTCTTTCCCCTGAATTTCAGGGCCCTGAGGTCTGGGACTGGAACTAAGAATTATGGATTCTGAAGTGTGCCTAATAGAAGACTCAGCAGCCAATGATGGCTGCAAAATATAAGTCTCTAATGGGAAGCGAGAGGGAAAATGCCTCTAATTCCACAGCTCACCTCTTGTGTGGTTCTGAAGTGGCCCGGAAGGATTTCTGGATGTGGAATTCAAGAAATCTGGGTTTTTAGTACCAATTCTTATTACTGACAGTGCCAACACTACCCATCAATTACTGTGTGCTTACCATGTACTAAGTGCTTTATGAAAATTATCTCATTCACTCCTCACAGCCACAAACGTATGAAGCAGGCACTATTACTGTCCCCATTTTACAGATGAGGAAGCGAAGACACAGAGAGGTTAAGCAACTTCCCCAAGGTCAAAGCAATAGGCACTTTGGATCTAGAAGCTGTGTTCATTATCACTACACGATACTACTTCTTCATGAATATTCATATACTATATAATGCTATAATTATTTGTTGAAATCTTATCTCCTACACGAAACTTGATGGTGGGCACAGTGTGTTATTTATTTTCCCATTGACAGTGGCCAACATTGACCTGAACACCAAGTGGGTGCTCAGTAAATGTTTTTTGAATAAATATTAAATAACTGAAAATTACCTACTGTTACTTAGCATTGGGGAAAGCTATGGAAAAGACGTGAGGGGAGGTGTAGGATGCTAAGGCACTAAGGACTCTAGTCCTCTGGTAGTGAAAATGGAAATTACCACCTCAAATTGGCATTTTCTTTGAGTTGGGCTTTGCAAACTGGGCTAGATATGACTAACAGTGGCAGCTGTGCATACCGTTTTTGGCCCAGAATGCTTTCCCGTACTTCTCCTTTGAAAACAGTACTCCCGCAGGAATTCCCTGGCAATCCAGTGGTTAGGATTCCACACTTCCACTTCAGGGGGCACGGGTTTGATCCCTGGTCAGGGAACTAAGATCCCGCAAGCCGCGTGGTGCCGCCAAAAAAAATAATAAATTAATTAATTTTTTTAAAAAAGAAAAAACAGTACTCCCCCAACACTTGGGTCTTCCCCCCTCACTCCCTGAAATTTAAGTGACACTGTTGATTACAATTTCCCACCCATCCCAATCCAAGAAGGACTCTTCACCCAAGCCTGGCCATTCAGGCCCCTGCCTGGCTTTTGGCATTATGGTGCTAGAAGAATGGAATTTTGGAGATATTTGAGGTTATCTCACTTGGTTGCATGGAGGAAGCCATGCTGCGATGTGAGAGGATGAGGCCAACGTACCAAAGAAAGCAGACATACAGAGATGAGAGATGTAGAGAGAAAGAGACTGAGTAAAATTATTTGAGACCCTGGGTCAACCAGACTTGAAGATAATCTACCCTTAGAGGTCCCAGCTCTCTAGGCCTCTGTAATCCCTATCTGCCTACACTAATGTAAGTTGGCTTTGTCATATGTAACTAAAACAATTTTTTTTTTTTGCCGTGCCACATGGCATGTGGGATCTTAGTTCCCTGGACCAGGGATCGAAACCATGCCCCCTGTAGTGTAAGCACAAAGTCTTAACCATTGGACCGCCAGGGAAGTCCCTAAAAGAATTTTTAAAAATCAAGTATCCTATAGTAGGATTTCCAGAAATAGAAAAAAATTGCATGGGACATACTTCTACTAAAAATTATTAATTGTTTATCTGAAATTCAAATTTAACTGGGCATTGTGTATTTAGCTGACAACCTTACCATACTGGGATACAACAGTGTATCAGAGGATGTGCCCAACCACATGACAAATGTAACACCTTTATCACTGCTGGAAGATTCTTTTTAGGAAAGGATAAAGTTAAGTATGTAATTTAACTGGGTAATTGAAAAATATTTTATATTAAAATAACCATAGATAAGATATGAGCTACAGCAATTAAAACAGTTAGTAGGGCTTCCCTGGTGGCACAGTGGTTGAGAATCTGCCTGCCAATGCAGGGGACACGGGTTCGAGCGCTGGTCTGGGAGGATCCCACATGCCGCGGAGCAACTAGGCCTGTGAGCCACAACTACTGAGCCTGCACGTCTGGAGCCTGTGCTCCGCAACAAGAGAGGCCACGATAGTGAGAGGCCCGCTCACCGCGATGAAGAGTGGCCCCCGCTTGCCGCAACTAGCGAAAGCCCTCGCACAGAAACGAAGACCCAACACAGCCAAAAATAAATAAATAAAATACTGAATACACAACTACTTAAAAAAAAAAAAACAGTTGGTAGAGGCACATTAATAGACAAACCAATGGAACAAACCAAAAGCTCAGAAATGAGATAGAATTTATAGAGAAAATGATAAAAGTAACATTTCAAATTAGAAGGGACAGTGATGGATTATTCATTAACTGGTGCTGGGAGGGATAACTGGGTTACTGTTATGAAAAGAAAAATTAGGTTAGATCCCTATTACACACTTTAAAACAAATTCCAAATAGATAAAAAATATAAACATGAAAAAATGACATAATAAAAGAACTAGGAAAAATATGAGAGAATTTTTTAAAAACTCAGAGAAAAGCCTTCACGTAAAACCCAGAAACTATAAAAGAACAGATTAACATTTTTAAAAAATAAATTTATTTATTTATTTACTTTTGGCTGTGTTGGGTCTCTGTTGCTGCGCGTGGGGTTTCTCTAGCTGTGGTGAGTGGGGGTTACTCTTCGTTGTGGTTCACAGGCTCCTCATTGCAGTGGCTTCTTTTGTTGCAGAGCACGGGCTCTAGGCGCGCGGGCTTCAGTAGTTGTGGCACGTGGGCTCAGTAGTTGTGGCTCATGGGCTCTAGAGTGCAGGCTCAGTAGTGTGGTGCATGGGCTTTGTTGCTCCAAGGCATGTGGGATCTTCCTGGACCAGGGATAGAACCCGTGTCCCCTGCATTGGCAGGCAGATTCTTAACCACGGCGCCACCAGGAAAGCCCCCAGATTAACATTTGACTAACATACAAACTTAAAAATTTTTTCATGATAAAAATCACCCCAGGGGCTTCCCTGGTGGCGCGGTGGTTGGGAGTCTGCCTGCCGATGCGGGGGACGCGGGTTCGTGCCCGGGTCCGGGAGGATCCCACGTGCAGCGGAGCGGCTGGGCCCGTGAGCCATGGCCGCTGAGCCTGCGCGTCCGGAGCCTGTGCTCCGCAACGGGAGAGGCCACAACAGTGAGAGGCCCGCGTACCGAAAAAAAAAAAAAAAATCACCCCAATTAAAGCCAAAGACAAATAACAACTGGAAACATATTTGCGACTTATATTACAGGCAATGTTAGTTTCTTTATATATGAAGTTCTCTACAAATCAAAAGAAAAGGATGAGGCTAACAATATAATACACAAAATAGGCAAAGGACATGAAAAGGTAGTCTATGCATAGAAGGTTCTGCAGACTCTTTAAGGTTCCTAAACATGAAAAAATGCTCCACTTTATTCATAAGAGAAATTAAAATTATAATACAATGACTTTTTAACCTATCAGGTTGTATATGCCCTCAAATTAATATTTATACAGAAAAACCAAGCCCCAATGAATGTGGATTTGATTCCATAGAATCAGCACACCTACTTTTTCCATAAAATTTTTCCTAGTAGCTATCACATTCCTCCTGTTTGATCTAGATATTGCCGTCCTGCTACCCCTACACTGAGCATCACAAACAAACAACCTAAAATTATACTTATTATAGCATCAACCCTAACTTCACTACTAGCAATAAGCTTGGTTTACAAGTGAACTCCAAAAGGACTTGAATGAACCAAATATGATAATTAGTTTAAACAAAATCAAATGATTTCAAGTCATTAAACTCATTAATTATCAGGTAAATACAACTACAATGGAGGGCAATTACACAATATTTTTCAAACTTATAAATGCAGGGCTTCCCTGATGGCACAGTGGTTGAGAGTCTGCCTGCCAATGCAGGGAACACGGGTTCGAGCCCTGGTCTGGGAAGATCCCACATGCCGCGGAGCAGCTAGGCCCGTGAGCCACAGCTACTGAGCCTGCGCGTCTGGAGCCTGTGCCCCGCAACAAGAGAGGCCGCGGTAGTGAGAGGCCCGCGCACCGCGATGAAGAGTGGCCCCCGCTTGCCGCAACTAGAGAAAGCCCTCGCACAGAAACAAAGACCCAACACAGCCAAAAATAAAAAATATATATATAATAAATAAATTAATTTTTTTTTAAAAAGACCTAAGAAGAAATACATGGCAAATATCTTTAAAAAAAAAAGATATCACACAAGAGTTCAAGGGCATTTCAATCTTGCTTGGGATTTTCACCCTAGATCTAGGGGAAGGAGGGTAACAAATGAGCTCTCTCAGTTGCCTGTGACACTCAGAGGAAAAGTGTGAAAAGCTCTGCTTTACAAGATAATAGAGCCTATAGTCAAGACTTGGGGCGAGATACCCCTTGGAACTAGGAGGTAAGGTCATCCTCTGAGTCCTGGAAAAGAGGTCACTCTAAGGTTTTTTTTTTTGTTTTTGTTTTTGGTTGTGCTAGGTCTTAGTTGCGGCTTGCAGGCTTCTTAGTTGTGGCATGCATGTGGGATCTAGTTCCCTGACCAGGGATCGAACCTGGGCCCTCTGCACTGGGAGCACAGAGTCTTATCCACTGTGTCACCAGGGAAGTCCCCGCTCTAAGTATTTAAAACAGGGAATTTAATTCACAGAATTGTTTTATGTAGGTGTTGGCAGGGATTAATGAAACAGAGAAGAGTGACGTAGCCCAGAGATGAGCAATAGCAAGAAGTTACTGTCACCCTTACACTGCAGAGGCAGAAGAAGGAGGTGGTGTTATCAGAGCCCAGGGGCTGGGATCATCTGCTAGAAGTTGGAGCCAGATAGATAGGAGGAGACAGCCTGAGGTTGGAGGGTGAAGTGGGGGTGGGATGGGGTGGGGGGGTGGGGATACTCTGGCTTCTTCCTTGATCCCACCAATCTCCAGAAGTGCCTCCAATTAACGGAGCCCAGCAACTCAGTCTGGAGCCCAACCAGCACAGGAGTCCAGGACATGCAGCCTTCCTTTAGGGATCAGCCCCCACTGCCATACTGAAAAGAGCAGGGGAAGGTGAGGAATGGACTTAAGGGCAAAGCTGGCCCAGGATCAGGACAGAGAGAAAGTAGGAAAAAAATCAAAATGTAATTCATGAATCCTTCCCCTTAAGAAGAATAAACTCAGACTGTCTGCACAAAAGTGGGTTTGTAGCACTGCAACGTTAAGGCCCAGACAGTTTCCCCAAAGTGTTCTTTATAGCTGGTCTGTCCAAACTAAGATCTAACCCTGGACCATACACTACATCTAGTTGTTATGTCTCTTAAAAATATTTTAATTAGAATGACAATTTTTGGACTTAAAGGAAAGAGGCCAGTTGTTCTATAGAATGTCCCAACTTCTGAATCTCTTCAGTATCTTTTGTTTTCCTTTAGCTTGATCCTCTTGCCTATCCTACATACTTCATTAGATCCAAGTTAAACATTTTTGGTAAGAATACATCATAGTTGATGGTGTCTCCTTAATATTAGCCTCCCAGCAGGAGACACATAATAGCTGATTGTTCCACATTAATAATGATAAGTTTAAGCACTGTGTTAAGGTGGTGAAAGCCTGATAACTTCATTGTGCAGTTAACTTTTCTTTTAAGACCAGGAAGTAATTTTTGTGGTACACTTAACCTTGTTAAATCTCAGTTTCCTCATCTGAAATATGAATAACAGTGTTGTTGAATAGATTAAATAAAGTAATTCATTTAAAGTGTGAATGAAAAAGGTTGCTTGCCATATCCGTAAACAAAGGATGTTGTGGCATCAAGCCAGCAGCCATTGCAGCTATCCCCAACCGTGTACCCTGAGGGGATTCAGGATGGAGAAAAGCAGGATACTGGCCCTAGATAGTTAAGGTGTATACCAAAGGAATGACTTCAATGAGCCCAGACTCTTGCCTCTTCCCATACATAGAAAAATGTTAAATTCATTAACTTGAGATGTCTAGTTTTCTTTAATTAACAGTAATCTTTTGATGTTTTTCTCGCAACACTCATATATTCTGGATCCTCCCTTACTTCTTTGGAGCAGTCCTCCAGAGCTCTCTGAGAGGTTGTCTTCTGGGCTTAACGTCTTCAGTTTTGTCTGCCAAATAAAACATAACTCTCAACTTTTTAAAAAAAATTTAAAAAAAATTTTTATTTTTTATTTTTGTATTTTTATTTATATTTTTTTGGCTGTGTTAGGTATTCATTGCGGTGCATGGGCTCTTCGTTGTGACACACAGGCTGCTCTCTCTAGTTGCGGCACGCGGGCTTAGTTGCCCCACGGCATGTGGGATCTTAGTTCCCTGACCAGGGATTGAAACTGTGTCCCCTGCATTGGAAGGCGGATTCTTAACCACTGGACCACCAGGGAAGTCCTTTTATTTTATTTTTTGAAAAATTTTATTTTTTTATTTATTTTGGTTGCACTGGGTCTTAGTTGAGGCATGTGGACTTCTTCTTAGTTGCAGCATGTGAACTCAGTCATGTCATGTGTGTGGATCTAGTTCCCGAACCAGAGATTGATCCTGGGCCTCCTTCATTGGAAGTTTGGAGTCTTACCCTCTTACCCACTGAACCACCAGGGAAGTCCCAACTCTCAACTTTTAGGTTGTGCTTTTTTTTTAAATATTAAATTTGATTTCACCTGTGTTTTTATTAATTAATATTTTTGGTTGCATTGGGTCTTCATTGCTGCGTGCAGGCTTTCTCTAGTTGCGGCATGCGGGGGCTACTCTTTGTTGCGTTGCACAGGCTTCTCATTGTGGTGGCTTCTCTTGTTGCGGAGCATGGGCTCTAGGTGCACAGGCTTCAGTAGTTGTGGCTCGTGGGCTCTAGAGTGCAGGCTCAGTAGTTGTGGCGCACAGGCTTTGTTGCTCCGTGGCATGTGGGATCTTCCCAGACCAGGGCTCAAACCTGTGTCCCCTGCATTGGCAGGCGGATTCTTAACCACTGTGCCACCAGGGAAGCCCCTGTGCATTTTTTTGTCAGTTGACAAAAGCACCTAGTGATCTAGAGTGGCCTTGGCCTACAGTGGCTTGAAGCAGGATTTCGGTTCCCGGCCAGAGATTGAGGTCGGGCAGCAGCAGTGAGAGCGCTGAATCCTAGCCACTAGACCACCAGGGACCAGTGGCCAGTGACAAGGCCCTGACCCATCAGCTATGAAGATATGAATTTCCACATAGAGACTGAAAGTAGTGAAGCAAGTAAAGTGTTTATTACAAGGAAAAAGAGTACAGTACATGTGGATAGACACTAGGGCGGGCTCACAGAGAGAGAGCCACACACCCGTGGCAGTTTGAATCACTTTTATGTGGCATTTCTTCTGGGTTTCCTTTGTCCAATCATCTTGCTTTGCCTGGTTCTGAGTCCGCATTTGGTATATCTCAGGGTCCTCCCCTGTGTGCCTGCGCACCTCTTAGCCAAGATGGATTCTAGTGAAGAGGGCTATGGGTAGTTGGTATCACTTACTATGAGGTGGCACCCCCTCCCTTTTTGATCTCCAAGGAGCCCTTCTGTGCATGTGTAGTCAGGGAGGTCTCCTTGACTTCAAGAATGAGGAATATGTGGTCTTTTATCTCTTATCTGGGCAGGGCCCAGCTTCCTCCATCATCCTGCTTTTATGGAGTTTCTGCTATTATGGAGTTTCTGTCCACACTGTTCAGCCTGGGGCCCATCTATCTCCTGTCTCACTAGGACATAGTAAATATTCCAATAAAGCACCAGGTTTTATTATTTTGGTTGCAACTCCACCATCGGAGAATATGGAACAAAAGAAGCAAAAGCTTCTTCTCCCCAGTTCCCAACACTATTTTCCTTTTCCGAAAGAGGGGTCAGGCCATTTTGGAGTCTGATACACCAGGCTGGAAGTTTGGCCTTGTTGCCAGAACGGGTTATCCCTATGGACAAGTTACCTTTTTTTTTTTGGCCTTGCCCCGCAGCTTGCTGGATCTTAGTTCCCTGACCAGGGATTGAACCCAGGCCACGATAGTGAAAGCCTGTGTCAACTTAAAAAATATTCACAACCTAAAAGTTGAGAGTTTTGTTTTATTCAGCAGGAATTTTTAGGACTTCAAGCCCAGGAGGCAGCATTTCAAGTAAACCTGAGAGAAATGTTCAGAGGAGGCGAGGCAGGGAGCCAGGTTATATAGCAGTTTTGCAACAAAGGGCAGGTAGTCTGAACATCAAATGATTATTGTTAATTAAAGAAAATCAGATATTCCAAGTAGAGGCATTTAGTGCTTTTCTATGTATGGGAAGATGCAAGAGTCTGGGCTCACGGAAATCTTTCCTCTGATATGCACATCAGCTATCTGGGGCCCAGTGTCCTGCGTTTTCACATCCTGAGTTTCCTCAGGGCTCACGGCAGGGAGTGGCCACAATCTGATGGCTGCTAGATGGCAGGTATTTTTTCCTTCCTCAGTTCCCTCAGGGCTCACCAGCTCACAAAAGTGGTGGCTGCAATTGCTAATGAGTGTGACATCCTTTGTTTACTGATATGGTAGGAAATACTCCATTTCTCACCTGGAATCCTAACCCCTAAGCCACCAGGGAACTCCCTGGACAAGTTTCTTCTAACAGTTTCCTCCTGTGGAACAATACCATTTGTGGAGGGCTTAGTATGTACAGACATTGTACGGAAAGCTTTACAAGCATTTTCACATCTAATTCTTCCTCAAAGCCTACAAGTAAGAACTATTATTCATATTTTTCAGATGAGTAAACAGAGTCAGAAAGATTAAATAACTTGCACATGCAGCACAGCTAGGAAGCAGCCACGAGACTTGAAACTGGGGATTCTGCCACCTCCAGTGGTTTATGAGACTCAAAAAAAGAGACACTATGTAAAATGGATTGCGCCTGGCTTTCTTGCTTTAAGAAGCCTATCATTTCTCAGTCATCACTTTCTCAGCAAGCTTTCTGTTTTATTTAAAGTTGAACTCCCCTCTTCCATGCTTCATTCCCTCCCTCCCCATAGCACTTGGCTCCATCTAACCCACTACACACTGACTTTATTACTGTATTTGTCTTCCCCAACTCGAATGTCAACTCCAAGAAAGCTAGGATTTTTGTCTGTTTTGTTCACTGCTGGCTTCTTAGCATTTATAGCAGTGCCTGGCACATACCAGACACCCATTAGATAACTGTCGAAAGAAAGGATTAATGACATGCTTCCGGGAGCATCGAAAATCGCGGCCACAAGTCCGTGCATTGAACCTCGCAGGGACACTTAATACTCCCCCTTTCCACCCTCCTCTAGGTGAAGGGAGGAGCAGGACAAGCCCCGCCTCTCGCTCCTCCGACAAAGCCGTACCTCAGGCGCAGCGCAGCTGGCGGATTGGATGACTGGGTGGGGCTTCTGCAGTCGCATTTTACTCATCGCTTCCGCCGCGTCGGCGCTCACTGTGCGCGTCACTTCCGGCCGGCGCGGAACGGAATTGCCAACGGCCTGCAGAGCGACATGCCTAAGTGAGTGGGGCCCGGAATCTGGGGGTGTTCGCGGTCTTGATCACTGATTGTGGCCCTGTGGGGGAGCACAGAGCGGGTTCTGGCTCCGCGAGCCTCTGGGGGAGCGAGAGGGTCTGGGGGAGGAAGGGAGACCCGGATTTCTAGATACCTCTTTACGAGTGTGGAGGTCGACTCTCCGTAAGGCAACCCAAAAGCTTGGCTTGTGTCAGGACGCTCTGTTTGATGTCTTCGCATCGTGAATAAGTCTTTTACTTTATTTTCTATTTTACCTTCAATAAACAGCACCTCGGTGGATGGGCATCTATAGCGGGTTGTCATTTTCCCTTTCTCTACTTTCCTTCTCTTTCCAGGTTTTATTGTGACTACTGCGATACATACCTCACCCATGACTCTGTAAGTAGTGTTTCTTTTCAGCTTCAAAAAACATATATGTCTGCCATTTGCAACAACATGGATGGACCTAGAGAGTATTATGCTTAGTGAAATAAGTCAGTCAGAGACAAATACTCTGTGTTATCACGTGTATGTGGAATCTAAAAAAATAAAACAAACGAATGTATATAACAAAACAGAAACAGACTCATTGATTTAGAGAACAAACTAGTGGTTACCAGTGAGGAAAGGGAAGTGGAGAGGGGCAAGATAGAGGTATGGGATTAAGAGGTATAAACTACTGTGTATAAATAGCTAATGGTACAGCACAGGGGAAATATAGCCATTATTTTGTAACTTTAAACGGTGCATAATCTACAAAAATATTGAATCACCTGTAACTAATACAATATTGTAAATCAACTATAATTTAAAAAAAAATTTGATTGTACGGATGATTGCCCAACTCGGTGAATATACCGAACACCCATTGAATTGTACACTTAAAATTTGTAAATTGTATGATCTGTGAATTATAGCTCAATAAAGTTATTTTTTTAATAAAAGGAAACCTAAGAAAAGCCTTATATGTAATAAATTAGGCTTTTTTTTTTTGGCTGCACTGTGCGGCTTGTGGGATCTCAGTTCACTGATCAGGGGTTGAATCCAGGCCACAGCAGTAAAAGCCCGGAATCCTAACTGCTAGGCCACCAGGGAACTCCCTAAATTAGATTTTTTAAAAATTTTGTAATTTGTGCATTTCATCTTGCTAAGGTTTAAGGGCTATTGCTTGGAGAATATACTTTGGGGTGTTTATTTTTCCACTCTTCTGTAACTGTCTTCATAATTCAAAGTTATTAGTCTTCCGTCAGTGTTTTCAATGGAGACCCGAAATAATAAAGCTTTAGCAAGTTTAAAGATGAAAAAATTTATATGACAAGTAAAAATTCTAGGAAAACATTCTAAAGTTCAAATATTTCGTTGTGTCAAGGCTCTTAAATGTTTGACTGATTAAATTGGAAAGAAATGCCTAAGTTTTAAACCGAATACTTTGATTTGATTAAAAACTGCTTAACAAATAATAACAGCGACTAAGATTGAATATTTATTGTATGTCAGGCAGTGTTCCAAATGCTTTCCATGTATCATTTTGTTTAATGCTCATGTTAATCCTATGAGGTTGATGTTATCTCCCATTTTCCAAAGGGGGAAACTGAGGCAGTGTGGATAAATAACTGACTGGATGTTACAAAACCAGTAAGTTGTATAGAGCTGGAAGATGAGTCTAGGCAGCCTAACTCCAGAGCTTCTATGCCAGCAGCTCTCAAACTTTTTTTTTTCATGGTCCCTTTACACTCTTAAAAATTACTGGATTATTCAGAAAGAAAAAAAAAGGTGGGTTATATCCATTAAAATTTGCTGTATTTGAAGGTAAAACTTAAACTTAAAAAATGCTTATTAATTCATTTAAAGGTAATGATAACAGACTTTTTACTTGTAATACAAATAACACTTTAAAAGTGAAAAATAGCTATTTTCCAAAACAAAAAATTCAGTACAAAGAATGGCATCTTAACATTTTTGGAATCCTGTGTAACATCTGACTTAATGGAAGCTGGCAGTTTCTCATCTTCTACTTTAAATCTGTTGCACTATGTTTTGGTTGAAGTATATGATGAATCCAGCCTCACATGGATATGGGAGTACTTTAATAGCATTTTTAGACAATCGTGGATATTCTTTATTACTTTATATTATTGCACCAAAACTCAGCACATGGCTAGTTGCAGTGTGGAATCTGAAACCATGTCATACGCTCTTTTAACATTAAAATTCACTGGTCTGTCTTGCACTTTGAGTGGTGTCTGTGAGCCATACCTTCAGAATTGCAGCTCTCTACTTTGCTGCCTCTGCAGAGACCTGATGAAATTAGAACTCGATCATGATGTCATCTTGAATAGTAGCTGCAAGAACCTAGCCAATAATTTCTCTGTTGTCACTTCATTTGGAATTCTTTCTAACACGTGGTTAGACGTAGTTCAGCATTAATAGATTTGTGGAACGTGTAAGTAGGGTGGTTCCTCTTGAAGAAATAATAGTTCTAAATATTATTATAGATTGTCCTGGAGGAGACTCCTCCAGTAAGTTGGTAGTGGTAGTAGCTTGCCTATAGATCCCCCATCTTTTTGTTTTGTTTTGGTTTTGTGTCCCTAACCCCCCTCTCTAGGTCAAACCCCTAGTCATAATTTTTTGAAGTTGTTAGTATGGGGGGCTATGCCTTTCTACCCTTTTCCAGTGCTATATTGTCATATACTCACTCATCTTGCTAATGCTAGAATTCAGAGAATGGAAAAGTCTCTCTTTATAATAAATATCTCTTTATGAGAAATGTCAGGAATCCTTGTAATACTGCTGTTCTAACATGATACCTTGTGAAAATAGGAAGTTTCCATAGTGATTGAAGCAGTCCCTGTGGTGGACTTTGAAATGTATAAAACGTTCAGTATGAATGTATAAAACATTCAGTGCTGTAACTTTTGAGCTTTTGCTGGTTCTTAGGCATGATTTTGTTATTAGGCTTAAGGCATCATTGTGGTATTAGTGTAAGCAGTGCTTGGGAGACAGGGAACAGTATTTTGAGATACCGACCATAAAAAAGAGTTTTGCTCACATGACGTTGGTTGTATATGCTGCTGCTGAAGCAGTCACATGAAGAGAGTTAGGAGGGAGGAAGGCAGCTGTGAGGAGCATCTGAATGAGATCTGGATTCCAGGCCTTAGTTTGCTGCTTACCATCTATGTGTTTTGAGGCAAGTCTTTTTTTTTTTTTTTTTTTTTTTTTTTGTGGTATGCGGGCCTCCCTCCGTTGCGGCCTCTCCCGTTGCGGAGCACAGGCTCCGGACGCGCAGGCTCAGCGGCCATGGCTCACGGGCCCAGCCGCTCCGCGGCATGTGGGATCCTCCCAGACCGGGGCGCGAACCCGGTTCCCCTGCATCGGCAGGCGGACGCGCAACCACTGCGCCACCAGGGAAGCCCCTTGAGACAAGTCTTTAAGCATAAACAGAAGATAATAACCTTGTGATTTTTTTTTTTAAGTAGGTAAAGGGTTTATTTTCTTATTTTTCTTCTGTGAAAATTCAAATGTCCTGGGGCTTCCCTGGTAGTGCAGTGGTTAAGAATCCACCTGCCAACGCAGGGGACACAGATTCGATCCCTGGTCCGGCAGATCCCACATGCCGCGGAAGAACTAAGCCCATGCATCACAACTAGTGAGCCTGTGCTCTAGAGCCCGCGAGCCACAACTACTGAACCCATGCACCTAGAGCCCATGCTCCACAACAGGAGAAGCCACCGCAATGAGAAGCCCGCGCACCGCAGTGAGGAGTAGCCCCCGCTCACCGCAACTAGAGAAAGCCTGCACGCAGCAACAAAGACTCAACGCAGCCAAAAATAGATAAATAAATTTTTTAAAAAATTCAAATGTCCTTCCCCACAATTGAGTTGCATGCAGTGGATGGTTTTTTTTTAATTTCTTTTTTTTCCAGTAGAACCAACCATTTTATTTTTAAAAATTTTTTTAACTTTTTTTAAAAATTGGGGTATAGTTGTTTTACAGTGTTGTGTTAGTTTCTGCTGTACAGCGAAGTGAAGTAGAGTGGCTATAGAGCAGGTTCTCATGTTATCTATTTTATACATACTAGTGATTTTTTTTTTTTTTTTTTGTGGTACGCGGGCCTTTCACTGTTGTGGCCTCTCCCGTTGCGGAGCACAGCCTCTGGACGCGCAGGCTTAGCGGCCATGGCCCACGGGCCCATCCGCTCCGCGGCATGTGGGATCTTCCTGGACCAGGGCACGAACCTGTGTCCCCTGCATCAGCAGGCGGACCCTCAACCACTGCGCCACCAGGGAAGCCCCATACTAGTGATTTTTTAAAAAAATGTATTTATTTGGCTGTGTCGGGTCTTGGTTGTGGCATGTGGGATCTTTAGTTGTGGCATGCAAACTCTTAGTTGCAGCATGTGTGATCTACTTCCCTGACCAGGGATCAAACCCAGGCTGCCTGCATTGGGAGGGTGGAGTCTTAGCCACTGGACCACCAGGGAAGTCCCAATAACCTTGTGATTTTTATTTTTTTATTAATTAATTAATTAATTTTATTTTTGGCTGCATTGGGTCTTCGTTGTTGCGCGCAAGCTTTTGTTCTCTAGTTGTGGTGAGCGGGGGCTACTCTTCATTGCAGTGCGCAGGCTTCTTGTTGCGGTGGGTTCTCTTGTTGCGGAGCACGAGCTCTAGGAGCATGGACTTCAGTAGTTGCAGCTTGCGGGCTCAGTAGTTGTGGCTCGCAGGCTCTAGAATGCAGGCTCTAGAATGCAGGCTCAGTAGTTGTAGCACACCAGCTCAGTTGCCCCGCGGCATGTGGGATCTTCCTGGGCCATGGATGGAACCCATGTCCCCTGCACTGGCAGGCGGATTCTTAACCACTGTGCCACCAGGGAAGTCCAACCTTGTGATTTTTAAAATCAATTTTATTGAATTATAATTTATATTCAATTAAATGCACACATTTTAAGTGTACAGTTTGATGACTTGTCAAATGATTACAACTTGATGTATGCCTCAAGATATAGAACATTTCCATCGCTCCAGAAAGTTCCCTGTTTTTTTGCAGTCAATCCCCTGCACCCCTGGCATTGACTGATCTGGTGTTTATGACTAAAAATCATTATTACTGGTTTTAAACTTCATATGAATGGATCCTTGTATACTCTGTGTGTATCTGATTTCTTTTGCTCAGCACGTTTTTTAGATTTGTCCGTATCGTATGTATCAGTGATTCCTTCTTTCTGATTAGTATTCCACTGTACCATGCACGTGTGATTTCTATAGAGATTGAGGCACTACTTGTAAAGTACATAGCATGGTGTCTGGCATGTAGTAAGAGTTAAATAAATGTTAACTTAAAAAACCAAAAGGTTAAGTGCGTGGAGTTTATCTTATGTCAGTTTACCTCAATAAAACTGTTAAAGAAAGAACAAAAGGATTAGTGGGCTAGAGACAAAGGTCTGTGTGTGATTCACATGGAGTCTATATTGTAGACCCATGGTCCTTTAAAAGAATATATCCCCATAAAGTGTTATTTAAATGTATATAAGCTATATTATTTTACTGTAGAATAGCCTAAGAAAGGGCATTATATGATATTGTTTTCTAGATCAGTGGATTGTAAACTTTTTCTTCAAATGCCAGCTTGTAATTATTTTGGGTTTGTGGACCATACAGTCTTTGTTGCAACTGCTCAACTCTGCTGTTGTAGAGACAAGACATAGACTATACATAAACAAATGAACACCACTGTGTTCCAGTACTTTTTTTCCACAAAATCAGGTGGCTGGCCCATGGGCCATAGTTTTCTGACCCCTGGTTTAGATAATAAATACAGTAGGTAAATTACCACAGTACATTGCTGGATAATGTTTTTAAGTGATGCTTTGGCACCAGCTAAGGCTGCTAGAGGTAGCCAGGCTACCTATTAAAAGGTAAGGCTTTAAAAATTTTCTGGTTTTGGATATTTGTTTCTCTGACTGATAACAACCTTTTGTTTTACAGCCATCTGTGAGAAAGACACACTGCAGTGGTAGGAAACACAAAGAGAATGTGAAAGACTACTATCAGAAATGGATGGAAGAGCAGGCTCAGAGCCTGATTGACAAAACAAGTGCGTTTCAGTCTCTTGTTCTGATGTGGTAGAATGGTCCCATTCTTTCTTGTCGCTGTCTCTCTGTTGTTTTTCACAGAAGCAACTCATTCTGAATGATAAATAGGAGCATTCTGATGTGCTGAATCAAAGAAGTGGAAGGTCATTCGTTTCCCAGGGATATAGGAAAACATTAATATTAATTTTTGAGGTTAGAGCAATCAGGTATTGATTAGACTGGGAATTTGGGCAGAGAAGAATGAGTTGCCTGATATTTCACTATTGATGTGGGCCAGATTTTGTAGCACATTTATGCAGAACCTCCTTTGTAGTGAGCCATGGTTTTTAGATCTATTTTCCGGTTGTAATAGGAAAAGGTGGGGGTGACTTTGTAGCTCTCTTTGAAGAGTTTGAGAGAATTTTATTCTTTGTTGTCCTGGCAAAGATAACTGGTCACAAAGGAAGTAACTGATGTGACAGAATAGTTTGGGTATATTTTGGACCCCTGCCATACATGCCATACTCTTTTTGTTTAATTAAGAATATTTTTGTTGTTTAGGATAGTTGGGTCCAAGGCGCTGACAGAAAGAGATACTGCATTTTTATGTTAGATCATCCTGGTGTATTTGAAACATGGCCTTTCCTAATCGTTCATTGTACCCAGAACTGGCAGGCAAATGTGGACGTTGATTGTGGTGTGATTTTATTTATTTTTAAAAAAAGCAAAACTATCATGGAAAATTTTAAGCACAATAGAAGGAGAACTTTAGAGAATAAACCTCCCATGGCTGCCACACCCTCCTCACTCTGCTGCGGCAGTCTTGTTTCATTTATACTAAAGTTCTCAAACGTAGCACTATTGATATTTGGGGCCTGATAATTCTTTGTTGAGGGCTGTCCTGTGCATTGTAGACTGTTCAGCAACCCTGGCCTATACTCACTAGATGCCAATAGCAATGCCCAGTTGTGACTAAAAATGTCTTCACACATTGCCCGGTGTTCCCAAGGGGACAGAATTGCCCCTTGTGGAGGCAATCTACTCCCTTTCCCCTCCTGGATTATTAAGGAGCAAATCTCAGACATTGTCTCATTTCATTTTGGAAAAAATATAATGTAATCATTTTCTCCTCTATTTGAAAAGATGTTAGAATTTTCTGGCATTAAAGGTTAGCATTATGTTTGTTATTTTTTGTGCTCAGCCGAATAATTTAAGATGAGTAAATGTTTTTGATGGAAGACTTTTAGAGGATAAGAAGCAAGCCCTTGGGGGCATACCTCATCAAGTTCAGGATTATGTTGATGTTGAGTCCACTACTTAGCCACTCCCTCTTCAGCCTTTACAAGCTGTCCTACACAATGTGTGGGAGGTGACTTTTGATTGGAAAAGGCTTTTGCTGGGGGATGTGATCCCTTAGAGAGCACAGGCTCTGGAGGAATATGATAGCTGTTCATAAATCTCTGCTCTAGGTCATTTTTTAGATCTGGTTCTCATGAATTAGTGATCTACTTGAGTAATTTGATCTCCTTTGTACTTGTGGGGTTGGAGTGGAACGGGGGAGTGTCTGGGCTGCAGGCTGCCCTGAATTGGGAAGGGCTAACAAATTCAGGAATAGACTTTATGAGTGTGTATTTTAGTATTTATGTATGACTCCTTTCCCAAACCAAATATAAACAATCTTCAGTTTCTTTTGTTTTCATTTGTGCCTCATATTGTCTGAAAGAAAAATTAAAAGGTAATTTTATTGGACATTTTTCAAGATCATAATCTCCTTCGGAGCAGGCTCTTGCTTTGAAATCTTTGTTTCTTTTACATCTCTTACCTCAGTGCATTAATTTCAAAACAGGTAAACCAAAATGGTGTATTGTTTTGATGGAGGAAAGCACATATAGGAAGGATTGAAATTTTACAAAGCCTGGCCTCTGGGCAGTTATCACACATTTTTCAAACAAAACTATGAGCAGCTTGAATTGAGTGTAAACTACATGTACAGATTAAAGATGACTGCTGCTCTTTGGTAAGACATTTATAGGTGGGAGGTTTTCACTCATAGTTAACTAGTCTCTCATAGTTAATTCATCCATAGGAATGCTGATGAAATAAAAACAGGTTAAAAAACCCAGACCAGTAAACCAGTTAATTGCAGTTTTAGCTTTTGAGTACCTAAAGTTGATTTAAAAACTGTGGAGACCATGATGTAGTAATCTTAGATGAATGCTTTTTAGAGTGAAATAATGGGACTGTTAAAAATTTAAAAGAAAGTGGTTATTTTAGTAAATAAATGGGTTGTTGAATTCTCATTCACTGTTTGTTGTTTCACTCTCCAAAGCCGCTGCATTCCAACAAGGAAAGATACCTCCTACTCCATTCTCTGCTCCTCCTCCTGCAGGGGCAATGATTCCACCTCCCCCCAGTCTCCGTAAGTTTATAAAGTTTTTATCTTAAGGGGTGTAACTGGGCAGATTATCCTTGATTTTGTTAGATTATCTCACAGTTGGCTTTCAGATGTTCATTAAATGAATATATAGGCAGTAATAGAAAACAACTTCAGTGGTATAATTTCTGAACTATCTTTAGAGTTACCTTCTGATTACCTTATTATTAGGGTATTATATTTGTGGCATCTCAAGTGGGTCTGAGATAGAGTCAATGGAAAGCTCAGAATGTACCTGTGATTAGATGAGCTCATGTATAAAGAGGTATTGCTGCTGAGTTGTTTACTGCTATGAATACAACACTGGAGGATTGATGTAGCTGATAAACTCCTCAGTCTCTCTCCCAATATTGTAACTCATTTAAAACCAACATATACCTGTGAAAGACAAAAATTGCATAGTTAAAAGAGGAGTGGATCAAAGGACTCTCCTCTCTGGGAAGGTTTGTTGTTTCTGCATGACAGACAGGAGGACATTGAGCAACTAGGCCATAAGTTCTTTGGCCCTCCTGGAAGGGTTCAGATTAAAATTGAACTCAGAGACCTAAACTCAGTCCTGTAAATTATCATGGATATAAACACAGAGAAGTAGGCTGTTTATAATAGTTGCACACTGATGCAGGTAGACCACTAGTGACCCATCAAACCCTTCTTGGAATCCTGCCATCCTGGGACCTGATCAGGCTCACAGGCTCTCTCTCCTACTCTATCCTGACTGGCTGGCACTCAACTCCATTATTTTTAATGGTAGAATAGTCAGTGGTATGAATGTACATAATTAGTCTCACCATTTGCTTATTGTTGGACATATAAGTTGTTCCAGATTGTTATTGTTCAGGAATATCTGTGCGGAAGCATTTTCGTATTTCCAGAGACTCTCTTAAACCTAGTTTTGATTGGAAAAGAAAAAAAAAGATCTGAAATTAGGTACTTGTGGCTTAAGTTCATCAGGGGTATAATACCCTTCTTTTAAAAATTTAAACTGTTGGAATCTTTTTAACCTGGGAAACTTATCTTTATTTTACACTTCTGTCTAGCCAGGCTTGTTCTTGTTTTTTAGTCATAATGAAACTAAAGTTTTGTAGTCCACTGATTTTTGTGAATCTGCTGTTATAAAAGAAACCATAAGAAGTTACAGAACTATTACAGAATATGGGCCAGATCATGAGGCCCTATTTCATTGAGAAGAGAAAACATTAATATACAAGCATATCTCAGCCTCAGGCCCCATTCTTTATTTCAGCGGGTCCTCCTCGCCCTGGGATGATGCCAGCACCCCACATGGGGGGCCCTCCCATGATGCCAATGATGGGCCCTCCTCCTCCTGGGATGATGCCAGTGGGACCTGGTAAGTTTGAATCTCTTTCCTTCTTGGATGCTCCATTGTGTTTTAGCTTTCCATTTAAATAGAATTCTTAATTAGCTGTCTAAATGTATTGCAACAAATTACATTTGGTGAATCTATAATGATAAAAAGAAATACTTGGTTTATCAGTGTAATTGGATGGTATCCAAAGACCTTGTGCAACTGAAAGCAGGATAAGACTGCCTCTTTTTTCCTTCTCCTCTGTCCCTCCTTTTTCCTCACCCCCTCCTGACTTTTGGCCATTTATAATGCAGAGAAAGGTAGATATATATTTGTGCTGCTGCTTTTCGTGGTATTGATTTGCAGCAGAGCTACCGCCTATTGCTGATTTAATCTTGCAGGTTAACTAGATTAATTAGTATTTATGAAAAAGGCCTTAGGCCTGGTAGTTAGTCTTTTATTCAAGAAGGGGAAAAAACTTATGCCTCAAACATTTTATTTTAACATAAACAAAAATGTACATTAATTTGCAGAGTTTTCTGCTACATGGTGAGGGCCTTTTCTTTGAGAATGAGTCTACTGACTGGAACACCATATATTTCTTGCATAAACCAGAAAGCCATACTCATAACGCGTCCTTTACCAACTTCAGTTTCATTTTCTTCGAAGTGGTTAGAGACCTTGTGAGGCAATTTAGTTTCTATTTTTTATGATCGTTTCCACTTACCAAATTTGTGAGTACTTTTGGGGGATGATTTGCCTGAGTCTTTCTTTTTTTTTTTTTTTTTTTTTTTTTGTGGTATGCGGACCTCCCTCTGCTGTGGCCTCTCCCGTTGCGGAGTACAGGCTCCGGACGCGCAGGCCCAGCGGCCATGGCTCACGGGCCCAGCCGCTCCGCGGCATGTGGGATCCTCCCAAACCGGGGCGCGAACCCGGTTCCCCTGCATCGGCAGGCGGACGCGCAACCACTGCGCCACCAGGGAAGCCCAACCTGAGTCTTTCTTATTATCAGCTTAGTTTTTATAGAAATAGTTCTTTTTCTACATTCGTATTTCATCAGTTTGCAGAATAATTAAATTATGTAATTAGAGTAACTACAACTGACATAAGAAGCCTACAACTCAACTGGTAAGACAAGGTGCAAAGGCATTAGAGTGGCTTCCTGGCCAGAAACATTCAGTATGCTTGCTGTGGGTATCATTTAGGGGTGGGAGAGTTTAGATAATGAGAATTCCTGCCTTACTGGCTTGTGAATCCAAAACACAATCTAAGTGATTCAGATGTCTTTTGCGTTCTTAAATTGGGATCACAGATTCACATTTCTAGAGGGGTTAGGGATGTGAATTGGGGAATGCTTGTCACATGTAAAGAAGCCTTCTAGAACTCAGCGTCAACCTGTGGTTGACATTTGAGAATACAGGCTTAGTGTTGCCAATTTGCCTGAGTATTTTTTTTTTGTTGTTGTTGTTTTTAGCCAGGATAAAATAATAAAATTATGGGATTTGCATTAAAATAATTGAGTAGCTGGGAGGTGGGCAGGGATAAGAATGGGTGAGGATAAGATAAAACAAGGTTGCCCTCGGGTGGATAATTATTTAAGCTGGTTGATGGGTACATGGATGTTCATTATATTCTTTTTTTTCTATGCTTGTGTATGTTTGAACGTTTCCACAATAAAAAGATGAAAAAAGAAATCTGGAATTACTTATTAGTAACAAGACATATTAATTGCCAATGTTGACAACTAATTAAGATTTAAGGCATTATGGAGACCAAAGAAAAAGTTTTCAGGGGCCTCATTTTCAGTCTTTGGTCTAGATCAGTTTCTTCTAAGAAATGCTGAATACAGGTTATGTTATGGAGGGATTTTTTAATAAGATATTTAGAAGTTTTAGTATTTTCTGTTTCTGTTGAAATTTATCTTAATTCTCTACCTGTTGGATTTTGTGTTTTTGCGTATACTTGTGTTTTACTTTTTGTGATAAGGCTATATTCAACTTTAAATATAGTTTTCTCTTGAAGCATTTATTGGAAGCCTTTAATCAAAATGATTTAGTTGAAAATAAATAATTAGGTAAAATTTGATATTTAAAAAGAAGATACGTAACATGAAAATTATAAGGCGTAGTAATGCAATTAATACCATGAACCCACCACCCAGCTGAGGAAGTAGAACATTACCACTCCCGTGAAGCTGCCTGTATTCCTCCCCAACCCTCACCTGTCTGCTTGCCCTCCCTTCCCTGACTCATTTATTTGGCTGGTATATTGATGGGACACTTTAAAAAAACTCATTAATAGTTTCTGAAATGTTATTAGAAAAATCAGATTTGTGTGTGTGCGCTAATTGTTATAAATCACATTATTGCCTATTATTTTTCTTGACTTGAGCTAAGTATGGTTACTAACAGGTTCTCAGCATGGGCCTCCTGCTCACCTTTCCTACAACTCCGAACAAACGCTTAGTGGTAAGATTGTCCTCTGTGCCTGTGTACATTCATGAAATAGCTCCTGGTTATATGGTGGATAGAACTGATTAAAAGAGCTGACTGAGTAACATGTGACTTAGTTGAGAATTTCCCTGAGTGAGAAAAAAAGGTCAATTTAGAGAACTAGTCCCTGGTGATTTCTGGAAAGCAGTCTATTAATAGTTTCCCCCTTACTATCATTAGATCATGATTCCCATATGGTTCTTGTGTTGACCTTTTTGTTTTTTGTTTGAGAATGTCTAAGTAATTTACAGATGTGATGAATTTGTTGCATTTCTTCTGTCAAGTATGTCTTTTTTCCAGCATTTTGCAGGGGGGGCTACTTTTTTGTCTTTAATTGAAGTCCCATCGAGCTCTCCTAAGTTGTATTTTTGACTGTCTGTTTTCCTTTCCTTTGTTTTACCTGCAGCTCCTGGAATGAGGCCGCCTATGGGAGGCCACATGCCAATGATGCCTGGGCCCCCAATGATGAGACCTCCCGCCCGTCCCATGATGGTGCCCACCCGGCCAGGAATGACTCGACCAGACAGATAAGGAGATTGGGGAGCCTCTTTATATCAGTTTTATATTCCTTCACCAGGAGATCATGGTGCTGTGACTCGGGATGTTTTCTAACAGGATGACAAGGAAGACTTGCTTCCCTTCCTATCAAAGAGAGAGTCGTTTTGGAGGGGACTGGTGGGACAAAAAAGCAACTTTCATTTGTATTGTGAAATGTGAAAATAAAATTATCAGTTCTTTTAGTTAAAAATGTGTTCCCTTTTTTCTCCCTCTGTATTCTTTTTGTATTATAAAGGAGAGTCCAGTTGTGTTTCTCTAGCTCATTCTTTCTTCAGCATGCCCTCTGTATGACATTCTTTTCCCTTAGCTGTAGAGTGGGTCTCTTTGGGCACCTTGTCTTTATTTAGTAAAGTTCTCTTTTGCAAAAACTCGTAAATCCAACACTTGTAGAGCTTTTGTTGATTAAAATAATAAACAGCACCTGGTTAATTTTTCACACTAATAATACTTTGTGTAGTGAGTGGAAATTTTTAATTCTTTTATGCTAAAGTAGGGAAAAAGGCTTCACGGTGAGTGCATGTCAGCTAACAGCAGCAAGAATTGCCTTAACCTCCTTTCACTCAGCTCCTCTTTTTCTTGGACTTCAAATAGTCAGAAAATGTTCTATTAGTAATGGAAAAACTATGCAGATTTTCATGGTGCAGAAGGTGTTTGCAGAATGTTATTTGTTACTAGGCTATAAAAGGAGGATATTTTCAGGGAGGCATGTAGAAAGTAAGCCATCGCCACTGTTCATATTCAGCTCAGTGTAAAATCTAAACTATTTCATACAAGTGAGAGTGAAAATTGTATAACCTCTGGGGAGGGCAATTTGGCAGTATCACTCAGAATTACAATACTTGTATTCTTTGACATAGTGTTTCTATGTCTAGGAATTTATCCTACAGATAGACTTGCACATGTATGAAATGACTTGTGTACAAGATTATGCGTTATAGCAAGAGACTGGAAATCACATAGGTGTCCAGTGAAAGGGGACTGATTTATCAAGTACATTATATCCACAAAGTGGCATGTACCGTGCTTGTTGAAACAGAATAAGGAAGTTCTATACTGATGGGGAAAGAACTTCGAGATGCACATTGCGCTGCACTTTGGTTTGTTCACATAACAATGTATTGTTTGCTGCTATCCTTTTATAAAGGAGATACCTGTATGTGCCTGTGTGTGCTTAAAGGATCTCTGGAAGGACAGATCAGCAGCTGGTGATATTGGTTGCCCATGAAGAGTGGCTGGGGGACAGGGATGAAGGAGAAAGGTTTGTCACCTTTTTGTATCTTTTGGATTTTGAATCATTAGCTATTTAAAAAAAAAACAAAAGAAGCCACCTTTCCCATCTGAGGTTATTGTTATAGTAATGGGCAGAGGGTGCCCTAAACCAACAGTTTACAACCTGGCGTGGTGATCAGAATAATGGAGGACATTTTCCAAAATAAAGATGCCAGATTTTGATTCTATATATCTGGTTTAGGGCTTAGGAAATTTGCATTTTGGGAAAGCGCCCTAGGAAATTTTCATTATTATTAGTGGGTTTGGCAAACTGTCTTAGGATCTATTTTACTAAAGATTGTAACTCTGGGGACTTCCCTGGTGGCACAGTGGTTAAGACTCTGAGCTCCCAATGCAGGGGGCCCGGGTTCCATCCCTGGTCAGGGAACTAGATCCCACATGCATGCTGCAACTAAGAGTTCGCATGCCACAACTAAGGAGCCCACCTGTTGCAACTAAGACCCGGCGCAACCAAATAAATAAATTTTAAAAATAAATAAAAAGTATAACTATGTATGTGTCTATAATTTTGAAAAGATTTGTAGCTAGAAATTGAAATGGGTAGATTACTTTTTTTCCCTAGAAACTCATGAATATTTTGAAGAGAAGCTAATTTAGGCAAATAAATCATCATATCTAGGTAAACAAGAGGTTAGAAATAGATATCCTTACAGTGAGATGATCTTTATGCTCAGCCTCTGTAGGAGCTGAGTCAACTTCCTAGTCTGAGCTTTTGCCAGGACTACTTGTTGTTTTTTAGTTTTCTATTGTCACATCTTTTTAAGGAGGACTTAAGTCTCAGAAATTGATAGTTTATATGTCGGACTTTTTTTTTTTTTTTTTTTTTGCGGTACGCGGGCCTCTCACTGCTGTGGCGTCTCCCGTTGCGGAGCACAGGCTCTGGATGCGCAGGCTCAGCGGCCATGGGTCACGGGCCTATCCGCTCCGTGGTATGTGGGATCTTCCCGGAGCGGGGCACGAACCCGTGTTCCCTGCATCGGCAGGCGGACTCTCAACCACTGCGCCCCAGGAAAGCCCTATATGTCTGACTTTTATAGCTCAGATTTGTTTTTAAAACCTTCTGCAGACTTAAGGGTTTGTTAGGGGAAACCGTGCCAAGTGAGCTTATGTGTGACTCAGCAAGTTTCTGTTTTGTATAGCTCTGTGAGGCTCAGGGTAAAGAGCCTGTGGATACAGAAAAAACAACCCAGGTTTTCCTAAAACGAAGCTTTTTCCACAGTATGTTTTTAAGGTTGAATATCCACCCTAGAAACATTTCTAGTCTTTGAAGAAAGTGTTTTACATAGCTTCAGAAAAACAATATGATGACTTAAAACTTTAACAAGTTTTCACTACAGTGAACAAAAGTAGGAATAAATAGTTCTAAGGAAGGTTCTTTTTATTTTGTTTATTAACTCCTTCTAGGGCAAACTATTATTATAATGAATGATCATAAGACAGTTCCTTTGTAAGAGGCTATAAAGAAGCTAAACTTACTGCTATTGATTTATGCCTTTAGACATCTGGTTTTAATTCTAAAATATGAGTCAACTGTCATGTGAGCATTTGTATAGGTACAAACCAGACTACTCCTAGATACCAAGAATTGAAGAAGTTAGTGTTGATGTGGGGTAACATATTTGCTTCCTTTCCTATGGGCAGATCCAAAGCCATGGGGAGTGTAGTTAAAGTCCAAGCTGTCATGGAGGTTCCTTTAACAATTAAGAATAGAATTACCATATGACCCAGCAATCCCACTACTGGGCATATACCCAGAGAAAACCATAATTCAAAAAGACACATGCACCCCAGTGTTCATTGCAGCACTATTTACAATAGCCAGGTCATGGAAGCAACCTAAATGCCCATCAACAGACAAACAGATAAAGAAGATGTGGTACATATATACAATGGAATATTACTCAGCCATAAAAAGGAAGAAAATTGGGTCATTTATAGAGACATGGATGGACCTAGAGACTGTCATACAGAGTGAAGTAAATCAGAGAGAAAAACAAATATCGTGTATTAATGCATGTATGTGGAACCTAGGAAAATGGTACAGATGAACCAATTTGCAGGGCAGAAATAGAGATAGAGACACAGATGTAGAGAACAAACGTATGGACACCATGGGGGGAAAGTGGTGGTGGGGGGGTGGTAGTGGGATGATTTGGGAGATTGGGATTGACATATATACAAGAATATGTATAAATCAAAAGAAAAAAAAGCCCAAGCTGTCATCATGTCTACTACATGGCTTTAATGGTTTGTCAGAATGCCAGGCCTCTTGATGCCAGGCTGCATGAGAAATGGGATCCTTGCATAGAACCACAGGCTAACTTAGTTATCCTGTATGGAAAAAGTCCAGTGGTGATTAAGTGCTTGTCCCCATTACATAGCTTCAGTCAGATGGTATCTTTCACTTGGTGAACAGAAGAAAAAAGCCTGGCCTACCTTAGGAATTTTACTAAGGTGATTTATTAGTAAATTAGTATTAGTAAATTACTATTTACTAATACTACTAAATCACTATTACTAATAGTAATTTATTTAGTAAATTACTCTAGTAATTTTGATCACCTACCAGATGATTGTCCAAATTCTCCATACTTGTTCCTCTGACAGAAGTGTCCCGAAGGCTTGCCTGGTATATTGTTTTACATGAAAACCTTAATAAACATTAACTAATTGAAGACATTTCTTGCCCTGCCAATTGAAAACTTAAAGGTTAGACTTTCTGGCACAGGATCAAATTCAGCATCTAGAATAGTTCATCAGACAAGTGCAGGAATAAAAAAGCCCGAATGATCCTTATTGTTCTTGCTCTTTAAGGGTCAGGGTGGTAGATTTCAAACTTACAGAAAAGTTTAAGAACTGTGCAAAGAACACTTACATACCCTTTGATCAGAATCACCTATCACCTTTTGTTAGCTGTTAGCATTTCACCTCATTTGCTTTATCATTTGTGCTTGTTCTCTCTCTCTCTCTCTCTCTCTCTCTCTCTCTCTCCATATATATACATTCTTTTTTATTCTGAACCAGTTGAGAGTAAATTGCTTGTATTATACACTTTACCATAAATATTTAAGTGTGTATTTCCTAAGAATAAGTATATTCTCTTATACAACTGTGGTTTAGTTATCAACCTCGATTCAATAATCTACCAACCATGTTTCATTTTTGCCCACTGATCCAACATTGTCCTTGTATTTTTTTTCCCCTTTCCTGTAGAGAATCCTCTCTGGAATCATGTACTTTAATTTTTTGTCACATCTCCTTAGTCTCCTTTTAATCTAGAACAATTCCTCAGCCTCTCTTTTGTCTTTTATGACACTGATTATTTCACCAGCTTTTGTTTAATAAGATGTTCCTCATTTCTCATTTTGGGTTTGCCTGATGTTTCCTTATGATTACAGTTTGGTACATGTCCTCAGTTGCATCCCTAGAATATCACATCTGTAGGCAGGCACACAGGCATCCACCCCTCATTGGTAACAGTAATTTTGATCACCTACCAGGTGATTGTCCAAATTCTCCATACTTGTTCCTTTTGAATAAGTATCTTTCCCTGGCTGCCAATTAAGAAAAGCCCATAAGGGGACTTCCCTGGCGGTCCAGTGGTTAAGATTCCGAGCTCCCATTGCAGGGGGTGCGGGTTCAATCCCTGGTCGGGGAACTAAGATCCCACATGGCGTGTGGCACAGCCAAAAAAATAAAGGCAAACTGGTTTCACATTCTTGAAAAAGAAAAGCCCATAAGATGACTTACACCCTCATATGATGATGCGACTGAACTCAGCACAGGAGGCCAAGATCTCAAAGCCCTTTGTAAGTACTTAGCTTTCACAATGACCCTGAGAAACAGGTCTCTTAATCCTCCCCCACCCCCGCTTTGCCTGTACATCACATCCTAGTACTTTCTGGGGATGCTTGTTGAAAGAATATAGAAGTAAAAAGTAGGACAAAGAATTTTACCTCTACACTCAAGTGCTATATTTTCCCCCTCTTCATCCCTTTTATCTCTCAGGGCTCTGCTAGAGAGAGAAGCATGTGAGGACAAAAAGAATAACAATAGAGCCTAGAGTGGCAGTTAGACATTACTAATTGCCTCCCCGGTATCTCTTAGTATCTTTAATAAGAGAATGCCTGATTTTTATCAGTATGCATGACCATGGGCCATGGGTGGTAGCACGTTTCCCACAGCTTGTAACTAGGTGAGGCCATGTGGCAGGAGAGAACATGCCTTCTTTTCCTGCCCTTTCTCTTTTCTGTTGACAGGAATGTGGATATGATGTTTGCTTGAAATGCAAGCAACATCTTGGACCATGAATTGGCAACTAAGGATGGTGTTAGCAAGATAGAAGGAGCATAGGTCCCTAAAGATTGAAGAGCTGCCATGTACTTCTACATTAAACTTCTTTTACCTGGAAGAGAAGTAAACATCTTTTTTATTAAGGTCACACATTATCTTGAGTTTTCCGTTAAGTGCAGCTGAACCTACCTGACTGAGAAAAGAGATACTCCAGGAGGAAAGTAATATATGTATATATATATATATATATATATAAATAAATTTATTTATTTTTTGTTTCTGGCTGCGTTGGGTGTTCATTGCGGTGCACAGGCTTTCTCTAGTTGTGGTGAGTAGGGGCTACTCTTCGTTGCAGTGCGCAGGCTTCTTATTGGGTGGCTTTTCTTGTTGTGGAGCATGGGCTCTAGGCGTGGTGGCCTCAGTAGTTGTGGCTCGTGGGCTCTAGAGCACAGGCTCAGTAGTTGTGGCGCACAGGCTCAGTTGCTCCGCGGCATGTGGGATCTTCCTGGACCAGGGCTTGAACCCGTGTCCCCTGCATTGTCAGGCAGATTCTTAACCACTGCACCACCAGGGAAGTTCCCCTCAACTTGTTTTTAAAAGTCATAACTACCACAAACTAGAAACTGCTCTCAAGAAGCCTTACAGACAGCAATACCATCTCTTTGCTACTCAACCCTCTTGCTCTTGAGTCTTCTATCAAACTACCTTTCCTTGTTTGCATAGTCTTATCTTTCTTTGTGCATTGTGTATGCCCTCTTTTGTTCCATACAAAGCACAGTATGTACAAATGAATGTTTCATCATGATTTTTTTTTTTGGCTGCACTGCACGGCTTATGGGATCTCAGTTCCCTGATCAGGGATTGAACCTGGGCCATGGCAGTGAAAGTGCCGAATCTGAACCACTAGACCACCAGGGAAGTCCCTAATCATGAATTTAGAGGATGTGGCTGTCCTCCCAAGCAGGTGAGTGAAGCTACTGGTCTGAAATAAAGTGATCACTTAGGTGTTTTAAAAATATATGGGGGGCTTCCCTGGTGGCGCAGTGGTTGCGCGTCCGCCTGCCGATGCAGGGGAACCGGGTTCGCGCCCCGGTCTGGGAGGATCCCACATGCCGCGGAGCGGCTGGGCCCGTGAGCCATGGCCGCTGAGCCTGCGCGTCCGGAGCCTGTGCTCCGCAACGGGAGAGGCCACAACAGAGGGAGGCCCGCATACCACAAAAAAAAAAAAAAAAAATGGATTGTGGAATATGACTCAGCAATAAAAAAGAATGAACTATTGATACAACAGTTTGGATGGATCTCAAGGGCAGTATGCTGAGTGAAAAAAGCCAGTCTGAAAAGGTCACCTACTGCATGATTCCATCTATATAAATGACACAGTTATTGAGATGAAGAAGAAATTAGTAGTTGCCAAGGGTTAGGAATGGTGCTGGGGTTAGGGGGGAGCAGGGAATTACTATAAAGGGGTAGCATGAGGGAGATCTTTGTGGTGATTAAATAGTTCTGTATCTTTATCGTGGTAGTGGTTACACAAGTCTACACACATAATGAATGACAGAATTATAGACACACACACACCAATATCAGTTTTCCTGGGTTTTATATTGTACTGTAGTTGCGTAAGATATAACCATTGCAGGAAAGTGAGTGAAGGGCACATGGGGCTTCTCTGTATTATCTTAACAACTTCCTGTGAATCTATAATTATTTCGAAATAAGTTTTTAAAAATGTATGAACTTCTGCTTCCAGAAGGATGGAATAGGTGTACATTTCTCTATTCTTATTACTAAAACCCTGGACATTATATTAAAAAACAAGCATAAGAAACTCTGAAAGGTGGAGAGAAGAAAGCAGAACTGCTAGGGAACCTGGGACCCAAGGAACAACACAGTGAGCTGTCTGGATTTTCTTTTTGCCTCAAAGGTGCCAGACTTGGAGCCGAAGAAGCTGGCAACCACGAAACTCCAATGGGCAACAGACAAAATCTCCCCAAGAAAAGCCTGCTCCCTATAGCCAGAGGACCAGAAAAGAGGCAGCTTGGAAAGACAGAAAACTTTTAGACGATAACCACTCTACTCCAGCCAAACACCATAGAAAAAAACTTACCCTACCCCAACCCATGCCACAAAGGGCAAGTGGGGAGCTTACACTTCCACCCTTGTGAGGCTATAATAAAGTGCCCCAAATTCCTGCCAGGGTGGTATCAGAGAAGAGCTGGGATTATCATTCTTATCTGGCAGTTACAAGGCATTGCCCCCTCTTGACTGATAATAGTGTCAGAAGATGCTTAGTCAGGACTTTAAGGACTTTCACCAATGCCCAGTGGTGATGAGGCTGCACATACCCCCATGCCAGTGGAGGCCTTGTGGGGAGCAGTAACAATACTCTGCCACTGCCAGCTGGAAAATTATTAGCTGTGGCCTACTGGAAAGCCAGAACTTTCCCTTTAGCCCAGCAGTAATGGGGAGCCCTTCCCTTGGGTGTCCAAGGAGGCTAATTGGGCAATCCTATCTCCACCTGATAGTAACAGGAGGGCACCTACCCACTTCTCCTGCCAGGCCATTGCAAGAAAAAGTCAGCAAACAGAAGGTTTAAATAAGATCCAGAGTCTCAGAACATAATATGCAAATATCCAGGTTTCAATTTAAAATCACTTATCATACCAAGAGCCAGGAAGATCTCAAACTGAATTTTAAAATGCAATCAATACATGTTAACACCAAGATGACAGAGATGCTAGAATTACTTGACAAAGATTTTAGAGCAGACATTGTAAAAATGCTCCAATGAGCAATTAAGAACATGCTCAAAACAAAGGAAGAGATAGAAAATCTCAGCAAAGGGGACTTTCCTGGTGGTCCAGTGGTTAAGACTGTGCATTCCCAATGCAGGGGGCCTGGGTTCGATCCCTGGTCAGGGAACTAGATCCCACATGCTGCAACTAAGAGTTCGCATGCCGCAACTAAAAAAAGATCCCGTATGCTACAAGGAGGATCCTGCATGCTGCAACTAAGACCCAGTGCAGCCAAATAAATAAATGAATATTTTAAAAAAATCTCAGCAAAGAAGTAGAAGGCAAAAAGAAGAACCAAATGGAAATTTTGGAACCCCCAAATAAGTAAAAAAATTCAGTGGATGGGCTCAACAGCAAACAATCGGGAACAGGAAATAATCAGAGAACTTGATAAAACAATAAAAATACCCAATCTGAACAACAGAAAATAGACTTACAAAAAAAAAATGAACTGAGCTGTAGGGACCTGTGGGTCCCTGAAGATGTAATATTCATATTGTCAGAGTTCCAGGAGAGGAAAAAAGGAAAGAGCCAAAAAAAGTACTGGAACAAATAATGGTTGACAACTTTCCAAAGGTTTGCAGTGGATGGAGTGAACCTCAACCAGGATAACTCAAAGAAATCTACACCCAGACACAGTCAAACTTCTGAAAACTAAAAAGAAAAAATTTGAAAACACACAGAGAAAAATGACACCTTACTTTTGAGGGAAAACAATTTGAAGGACAGCAGTTTCTCATCAGAAACCATGGACACCAGAAGGAAGTGGCAAACAGTTTTCAAGTGCTGTTTTCAAGGTCAGTTTTCAAGACCTATCAGTCCAGAATTCTATATCCAGTGGAAATAGTGTTTTAGGAATGAATGGGAAATAAGCATGTTCTCCAATGAAGCACAACTAAGGGAATTTGTTGCCAGCAGGTATACCCTAAAAGAATGGCTAAAAAGTTCTCTAAACAGAAAGGAAACAATAAATGAATGAATCTCATAACATCAGGAAGGAAGGCTATGGTAAGCAAAAATATGGTTAAGTACAGTAGACTATACTTTTCCTGAGTTTTCTAAATTACGTTTGATGGTTGACACAAAAATCACAACACTGATTAATGCAGCTCTAAACATATGTGGAGGAAATATTTAAGACAATTATACCTCCAGGAGTAAAAAGGAACATTTAGGGAGGTAAGGTTTCTATACTTCATTATGTCTGGTAAATGGCAATACCAGTAGACTGTGATAAGGTTTGTATAAATACTGTAATACCTAGACAAACAAAAGCTGTGCAACTAAAAGCTATACACTCAAAAACACTATAGATTCCTTATTTCAAAACTTACTACAAGCCCATGAGCCACAACTACTGAGGCCACGTGCCACAACTTCTGAAGCCTGTGTGCCTAGAGCCCGTGCTCTGCAACAAGAGAAGTCACCACAATGAGAAGACCGCGCACCACAGCAAAGAGTAGCCCCCGCTCGCCATAACTGGAGAAAGCCTGCTCGCAGTAACGAAGACCCAATGCAGCCAAAAATAAATAAAATAAATTTATTTTAAAAAAATCAAAAACTTACTACAAAGCTACACTAATCAAGACACTGTGTTACTGGCATAAGATTAGACATATAGATGAATGGAATAGAATTAAGAGTTCAGAAATAAGCCCTTATATTGGCAATTGCTTTTCTATTATTATTATTATTTTACTTCCAGTTTTGAGATATAATTGACATACAGCACTGTATAAGTTTTAGGTGTACAGTATAATGATTTGACTTACATACATTATGAAATGATGACCACAATAAGTAGAGTGAAGATCCATCCTTTTATAAACATACAAATTTGAAGAAATAGAAAAAATTTTTTTTCCTTGTGATGAGAACTCTTAGGATTTACTTTGTTAACAACTTTAATATAAAACATGCAGCAATGTTAATTATATTTATCATGTTGTACATTATATCCCTAGTACTTATTTATCTTATAACAAATTTGTACCTTTGACTGCCTTCATCCAATTCCCCATTCCCCCCGCAACCCCCCACCTCTGGTAACCACAAGTCTGATCTCTTTTTCTATGAGTTTGTTTGTTTTTGAAGTATAATTGACCTACAACCTATGTCAGTTCCTGGTACATGGCAACTGACTTTCACCAAGATAATTCAATAGGGAAAGAGTATTCTTTTCAATGAATGATGCTAAGACAACTAGATATCCACATGCAAAATAATGAAATTGTTTCCCTTCATCACATCAGATACAAAAATTAGCTCAAAATGGATCATTTTGAGTAAATGTAAGAGCTAAAACTATACAACTTTTAGATGAAAACATACATGTAAATCTTCATGACTTTGGATTATGCAATGATTTCTTAGATACAACACGAAAAACAGCAATAAAAGAAAGAAAGATAAATGATATCAAAATTAAAAATTTTTGTGCTTCAGAGTTTACAGTCAGGAAAATGAAAAGACAATGGGAGAAAATTTTTGCAAATAATATATCTGATAAGGGACTTGTATCTAGAATACAAAAAGAACTATTGCAACTTGATAATAAAAAGACAGCCCAATTTAAAAATGGACAAGGGGGGGCTTCCCTGGTGGTGCAGTGGTTAGGAATCCGCCTGCCAATGCAAGGGACACTGGTTTGAGCCCTGGTCCGGGAAGATCCCACATGCCGCGGAGCAACTGAGCCCGTGTGCCACAACTGCTGAGCCTGTGCTCTAGAGCCCACGAGCCACTACTACTGAAGCCCGCACACCTAGAGCCCATGCTCTGCAACAAGAGAAGCCACCCAATGAGAAGCCTGTGCACTGCAATGAAGAGTAGCCCCCACTCTCCACAACTAGAGAAAGCCTGTGCATGGCACCAAAGACCCAACACGGCCAAAAATAAATTTTAAAAAAAAAAAAAAGGACAAAGGATCTGAATAGACATTTCTCCAAAGAAGATTTACAAATGGCCTATAAGCACATGAAAAGACGTTCCACATTATTAGCCATCGAGGAAATATACACAAATTCTTAACCAAATATTGACAAGTAGAATTCATCAATATATAAAAGTAATTATACACCATGTTTAAAGGAGGTTTACTCTAGGGATGCAGGCTGGTTCAGTATTTGAAAAGTCAAACAATGTAATCCATCATGTTAACAGGCTAAAAAAAATTACATAACATTAAATGCAGAAAAAGCCTTTGAAAAAAGTTAATTTATTCCTTAAAAAAATCTATTTATTTATTTATTTATTTATTTATTGGCTGTGCGTGGGCTTTCTCTAGTTGCGGTGAGTGGGGGCTACTCTTTGTTGCGGTGTGCAGGCTTCTCATTGTGGTGGCTTCTCTTTGTTGTGAACACAGGCTCTAGGCACACGGGCTGCAGTAGTTGTGGCATGAGGGCTCAGTAGTTGTGGCTCACAGGCTCTAGAGTGCAGGATGAGTAGTTGTGGTACATGGGCTTAGTTGCTCCACGGCATGTGGGATCTTCCCTGACCAGAGCTCAAACCCGTGTCCCCTGCATTGGCAGGCAGATTCTTAACCACTGCACCACCAGGGAAGTCCCTATTCTTTTTTTTTAAACACATCCTTTATTTATTTTTTTTAAGTATTTATTTATTTATTTGGCTGTGCCGGGTCTTAGTTGCTGCATGCAGGATCTTTAGTTGCGGCATGAAAACTCTTAGTTGCGGCATGTGGGATCTAGTTCCCTGACCAGGGATCGAACCCAGGCCCCCTGCATTGGAAGTGTGGAGCCTTAGCCACTGGACCATCGGGGAAGTCCCTAAACATTTGTTCTTGATAAAAACTCTCAGGAAAAATAGAAATAGAGGAGAACTTCATTACGTTGAAAAGAGCACCTACAAAAAAAACTACAGTTAACGTTATACTTAATGGTGAAAGACTGAATGAGTGCTTTCCCCCTAAGGTTGGGAACAAAGAAAGGATGTCTGCTCTCACCAGTACTATTAAACAAAGTGCCAGGAGTGGTAGCCCACTCTATAAGGCAAGAAAAGGAAATAAAATGGATTCATATCAGGAAGAAATATTCTGTACACTGAATGTATCAATGTCAATATCTTGGTTGTGATATTGTACTAAAGTTTTGCAAGATGTTACCATTGGGGGAAACTGGGTAAAGGGTACAGGGATCTCTGTATTATTTCTTACTTTAACTGAATGTTAATCTACAATCATTTCAAAATGAAATGTTTAACCTTAAAAAAAATACAGATCAGCCCCAAATCCCTTTTGTTTTTATATGCTTTGCATTCTTAGCATTGCAGGGAAAGGTAAACACGATACTATTGATGAGAGTATGAACTCTCCTATTCCATGGTCCTTAGAGGGGCCATATTTTTTAGAGTATGAGTTTTTGCTTTCAATAAAAATATCTCATTCATCAGGCATGATGAATCATCCAACAAGGATGCTGAGCCTCTGAGCTTGAGGCAAGTTTTGTTTTACATAGCTAATGTCAGATATCCAGTCAGCTGTTGGGGTGCTCTAGGAAAAGTAGCAAGAAATGCAAGAAATTGCCCTGAGGCCCCAGCAGATGACGGCCAAATTGGGAAGGAGCTATTATGGTCAATAATCCTGGCAAGAAATCTCTTCTTCCGTGGGGTCTATTGGTTCCTGGTATGTATTCTGGTGAGAAGTGGGCAGAGGAACAAATAATGATAGATTAAGCAGTCCTGATGGAGGAAAATGGATAGTAGAGAACCCAGGCTGAGGATGATTTGTTCCCTTTAAAAAACATAATTTGGGGGCTTCCCTGGTGGCACAGTGGTTAAGAATCCACCTGCCAATGCCAGGGACACGGGTTGGAGCCCGGGTCCGGGAAGATCCCACGTGCTGTGAAGCAACTAAGTCCGTGCGCCACAACTACCGAGCCTGCACACCACAACTACTGAAGCCCATGCACCTAGAGCCCGTGCTCTGCAACAAGAGAAGCTACCGCAATGAGAAGCCCGTGCACCGCAACGAAGAGTAGCCCCCGCTTGCCGCAACTAGAGAAAGACCGCGCGCAGCAACGAAGACCCAATGCAGCCAAAAATAAATAAATAAAATGAAATAAATTAAAACAAAACAAGAACATAATTTGGGAAAGGGGTAACAGTTGTTTAGTGGAAGGGAATTGAATGGCTGAGGGACAGGGGATGGGGGAGGCTTATCTTGATTTTTGTATTATGTTCATGTATTATCTATTTACAAGAATGAATAAACTTAAAATTAACCGGTGACCAGATTTCCTATAAGCCTGTCTCGGAGAGTATTTTGCTCAGGTTTTTGCTTGAAGGTTTAAGTCCAGAATACTGCCACCTTCCCACCTTTGCCCGAATCTACAGATGTCCCCAGCATATGGGTTACACTTTTAAGTGTATGGACTGAGTGGAAGTAGCACTGGATTGAGAGTAAGAACACTTGGGTTCTAGTCTTTTGTCTCACTATGTAGCTGTGACCTTCAGTAAGCTCTTTCAACTATTTCCCCTGGGCTTCAGTTTCCTTAACTGTAAAACAAAGTTGATCTCTGAAGTCCTTGGTCAATTAAAGTTACTGCCTCATTTTCTGCTGCCCCCAGCATTTGAGAGTGGGTGCCTCTGCAGTACATCTCACATGTGTTGAGTAAACATTTATCCATTGGTTAACCAGGTAAAGGCTAAGAGGGGCACATGGAGGATGGCGAGGCGACCCTCTCTTACTCTTCAGCACAAAGCAGCAGAGCGCAGTGGTTCTATGGGCCTGGGAGGTCCTTGAGACTACTTTTCACTCCCCAGCCCGATTCCTTCAGTACAGTTAGCTGGTGCTCAACAAATGAGTTAACGTGTGAGAGAAATGAATGAGAAGCGGACCAGGAGGTGTGCAATTATCTAGATAATTCCTGCAAAAAATTACAGACACGCCGCCTTTCCCTGATGCTTCAAGGAGACTGCCGGGCTGTGAACCTTCTGCAGTTCGGAAGCGAAACCCTTCAGATCTTCATCGGCTTCAGACAGCGGGCGGGGCTGAAGGGAGAGAGCGAGCTCAGAGCTCGCCCGCCCCGCCCCTCGCCGCGCGCGTCCCCGCCGCCGCCGCGCGCCCCTCCCACAGCGCGCGCCCCGGGCTGCCGCGAGCCAGGCTGGAGGCGCGCGATCCCCTTGTCGCCGAGCGGGTGGGTGGGATCGTGGCGGAGCTCCGGGCGCCGGGGCAGGGGCGGGAGGGCGCCATGGCGGCAGCTGTGGCAGCGGCGTCCGGTCCCCGCGCCGCGGCGAGGTGAGGGGCCGCCTCTTCTCTGCGGCTGAGGAGAAGACAGCTGCCCTCCTGCCTTCCACGCGGGCCGCGGCTCCGGCATGGCCGGGCTCATTAAGAAGCAGATCCTGAAGCACCTGTCCCGGTGAGAGCGCCAGCGCCGGCCCCAGCGGTCCCGGGCCCTCCTCGCCCCCTTCGACCCTCCTCCCTGACGCGGTGCTCCTGGCCGGCCTCCCTCTCCTCAGCCCCGGCCGGGACTCGGCGGCGATCCCCGCCTCAACTCGGGCCGGACGGCCTCCTCCCCGCCCCGGTGGCCCCGAACGTTGTCACCACTCTGCTCTTCCCTGGCCCTGGGCCCTCCGGGATCCGGCGCAGCTGCCCTTGCGCGGGTGCCCAGGCTCGCGTCCCCAGCCTAACAGCCCCCCGGCGGGTCTCCTGACCGGCTGCGCGCCCCCTCAGTTCCCACACCGCCGGGCAGGTCACCCCGTCCTCCCTTGCATGCCCCCTGGGCCCTCTGCCCGTCACTCCGTGGACCCCGCGGTTTCCATCCTTTCCTGCCCGCCCCGCTGTGTTTCCTCTCGGCTGAGGACCCGCTGCCCCTCCCTCGGGGCCGTCTGCCCGCCTCTTGACCCGCCCACCACCGCCACCACGGCCTTCCTCTTCCTAGTTCTGCTCCGGGCTAGATCTTTCTTCCCCGGCCCCTTCTAAATAACCCTGTCACCTAGTCCCGCATAACCCATGTTCCGTTCAGATTCCCAACCCGGACACTGGTTTCTCCTTCCCAGAAGCACCCAGCTCCTCCTCTTCATCGTCTGGCTGACCCTGTTGCATCACCCTTGAAAAAGCTAATCCTTGCACCCAGGGCCGTTCCTCTGATCTCCTTTCGCCTTCCTTTGCTTCTCACTCCTTACATAGATTAATGGAGGAGGGCCATGAGAGTTGGGCATAAAGTTTCAACAACCTTCCCTTTAAGATGTGGAGGTTTTTTGACAGCCTGTAAAAAGAACGACGTCCACTTCTACTTTGCAGTCATTTATTAAGCAATGTGATGTCCCTCAAGTCATTTGGACCCGAGCCAGGTGACAGGCAAAACAATTCAGTTGTAATTGGGTGACTGCTGACCCCTGATTACGATTGCAGCTTGTCAGAATTGGTGTCCACAAAAATTGGAAGCTAGCCTTTCAGATCGTTTTCACTCCTTATTCCAAGCGGGGCTTGGTGATGCCTTAATACCTTTACACAACCGTTGTCTATCACGTGGAGAGTGATCCAATCCTTGGCTCCACAGTGGTCAGTGGTTTTCAGGAGATACGAGTAGGGGGAGAAGCCAGTCAACATGGGACCCCAGACCTTGCACTCATGTGTCTTTCCTGGTCTTCTCATTGCGTTGATGAGTGGTGTGTGAGACACTATTGCTGTCACTGCATCTCCTTTTCTGGCAGATACTGGCCAATTTACTGTTACTTTGATTTTAGACTTTAATTAGTCATTAGATTCAGATACATCTTTTGGTTAATCACCATACCATGTTTTAAAAGTAAAAGCAGATTGGAGGCTGGAGCTGGAAAGTGCCTTTGGACCCTTTACTTGGTTAATTCCCTAGTATATTGTTTTTCAGGTAACATTCATTTGGGTGTTCCATAAATTTGGTTGTTCTGTGTAAAGACTTATGTGTAGGACTAATGATTGTGAAATGAGACAGAAAATTTAACTAAAGGAAAACCATTAATTTGAGTGAACACAGAATCAGAGAATTTTACAGTTTAGATATTACCTTACCTAACATAGCACTGTGTTTAAAAGCCCAGGCTCTTTCTGGTTTCTTTTTTTTTTTTTTTTTTTAAGTCTTTATTGAATTTGTTACAATATTGCTTCTATTTTATGTTTTGGTTCTTTGGCCCCAGGCATGGGGGATCCTAGCTCCCCCACCAGGGATCGAACCCACACCCCCTGCACTGGAAGGTGAAGTCTTAACCACAGGACCGTCAGGGAAGTCCTTTTGGTTTACTTTCTTTAACTGTAAAATGAGGATAATAATAGTATCTAACTCAAAGGGTTATTATGAGGGTTATATGCGTTAATACACAAGGGCTTGGTGCAGTGCCTAGCATATAGTAAGTGCTCAATAAAACATGAGATATGGCTATTTTGGGGGCCACAACTTGTGTGACAATTTGATATAAGCCATAGACTTCTCCAGAAAAATCCACATACACAAGTAATTTTTTATATAAGTTCCCCAGGGGGGGAGGGTTAAGAATCCCTTAAAGCACATGCCTTAACCCCATAAGGCATCTTGAGTGAATGCCCTGAATAATCCTTGACTAGTTCAACCTCTCATTTTATGGCTGAGGAAGGTAAAGCCTAGGAGGATAAATGACTTGCCCAAGTTGCAGTGGAAGGTAAGGTAGAGAAATAGAGGGAGTTCCCTGGCGGTCCAGTGGTCAGGACTCAGCACTTTCACTGTCAAGGGCCTGGTTCAATCCCTAGTCCGGGAACTAGGATCCCACAAGCCCCATGTCCCGGCCAAAAAAAAAGGTAGACAAATAGAACCCAGCTTTCTAATTCTGGTATACTTTCCCCATAGGACACTCATATTCCGTCTACCCTCTATGAAGATAGAGTTTTTAAAGAAAAATTTTAATAGTATATGCTGACACATTCAGTGAATCCTTAGTGAACAAAGTATCTCTTTTAGATGAATTAGGAATAGGTATGACAGACATTGGGAGAAATTTCTTGTTTGCTCAGGGTTGTGTGGTTGACTGAGGAGGTGGGGGGAGAAGGTTATTCAGGGCTGCAATTTCAGGGCTCTAGGACATGGGTCTGATTGGGGGAAAGGTCAAACTCCTGAGGCCTTTCTGTTGGTTTAACTCGGAAAAGCTGCCTTAATCACATGTGACATTTGTGTCTTTGTATGGTCTCTACTACACGTACAGAGGCCGGCCTGCCTGGAGGGGAGCTATAGCTTCTGTGTCTTGTCAAACCTGATGGGGAAGGAGAGAGAAGAGAAGGGATACTGGGTTACTATATTAAGTAAATATTTATAGGTGTTTAATAATTACTTGTTGATGATGACAGTGCCGCTTGACCTGGAAGAGTGTCCTATAGCAAGAAGGATATCCCAGTGACTCGCATATTATTTTTAATTTTGGTCAGGAAGTTTCAGGTACTAAAGTTTCTTTCTGGAATGCATCCTACTTGTTAGTAGAGTATTTTGGTAAACAAGGTTTGAAGGAGGTGATGTTCAAGATACTTTTGTTAAGTGTCTTCTCTAGGCCAAGCACTGATCTGGGCGCTGGGGTTTCAGGAGGAAAGAAGTATAAATCTCTTCTAAGGACTTTAACCTATGGTTTGGGTGACTGCTGTTTAATACAAATAGCTTCAATGTACAGTATTCATTTAAATAAACCCAGGAGGAGACCTGTACTTAGAAACAAAAGTAATCATTTAAAAAATATCCAAACTTGATTTTTCACCGAATTAGATTCTTGTTTTAGAACACCTCAGCTAAGACCTTTTGTTATACAAGTAAGAAGAAATATGATAGATTGTAAAGTGAGTCAAGGGACTATGGCTCAGGAAAAGAGTGTTTTTTCTGGAGCCAGGCAAGCTAGATTCACCTTCCAGCTCTGCCACTTAATGAATAGGGCAGCCTTTCTGAGCCTTAGTTTTCTTATTTGTAAAGGATGAGAATAAGGAAGAATACTACATGCTTTGCAGAATATTTTGAGAATTGGGGATAAAGTATTTATTATAGTGCCTGGCGTGGAAGTAGCGTTTAATAAAGAGTAGCTATTATCACATGGCCAGAGAATACACTTCCATGGTATGGGTGACAGCAGCTAATCCAACTGGCTCTTTTAGAAACCCATCAGAAGCCTGAGTTTTTTACTCAGAATGGCTGCGGGAAATGTGACCCCGAGTGACAAAGACATGGCTGATAGACATGATAGATATTTTAAAAAACATAAGCATAAGAAGCATAAGCATAAGAAGATTGCAGAGTCCTTTCAGAGAATAAGAGAGCCTGACTGTGAGCTCAGCCCTCTCCGTTTCTGACCAGTGCCTCCACTCGTTTATACTCATCATCCTGGAGAGATCACTGGGCCAGCCTCTGGTGGGCTGCTGGGAGCTGCAGGCTCAGAGAGGCTTGCCCTGCTTGCCCAGGGTCTGTTTAGGTGAAGGTTTCTAGGCCTAGTCTCAGCTTCCAGATCACGCCCCTTTATACTAGACTTTACTTATTGTCATCTTCATTTCCCAAATAATTATTTTGTGCATTTTCTGGCAATAGTGCAATCATATATGTATTTGTTTCCTTCCTCATCTTGTTGCGTTGCTTCAGAATAAGCGCTTTTGTTTACTCAGCAAATATTTAATAGTAATAGCCAACTGTGCAGATAAGAATTTTACAAGTCTTATGATGATTTAATCCTCAGACTAACCCTGTGAAGGAGACATTAGGCCCATTTTATCGATGAAGAAATGAGGCACAGATAAGTTAAATAACTTGCCCCGAATAATAACTAGTAAGTGATGGAACTGAGATTCTAACACAGTCACTCCCATTCCAGAGCCGAGCTCCTTTTTTTTTTAAATGCCTTATTAGTCATCTGTTCTATTTTATTTATTTTTTAAATTTTTATTTATTATTTATTTTTGGTTGCTTTGGGTCTTCGTTGCTGTGCGCGGGCTTTCTCTAGTTGCAGCGAGTGGGGGCTACTCTTTGTTAAAGTGCACGGGCTTCTCATTGCAGTGGCTTCTCTTGTTGCAGAGCATGGGCTCTAGGCACGCGGGCTTCAGAAGTTGCAGCACACGGGCTCAGTAGTTGCGAGTGCAGGCTCTAGAGTGCAGGCTTAGTTGCGGCGCACGGGATTAGTTGCTCTGTGGCGTGTGGGATCTTCCTGGACCAGGGATCGAACCCATGTCCCCTGCATTGGCAGGTGGATTCTTAACCACTGCACCACCAGGGAAGTCCCCGGAGCTGGGCTCCTTAATCACTCTGCTGCTCTAATGCTTCTCATCTACTGAACATACTCTTGCCGCCAGCACCCACGTGAAGGAAGAGAATATTATCAGCACCGAGAAGCACCCTTGTGTCTCCTCCCATCATTACCTCTACCAAAGGGTAGCCACTGTCCTGATTTCTAACAGCAAAGATTAGTTTTGTCTTTTTTTGTAATTTATATAAATGGAATCACAGAATGTATGCTTTCATGTCTGGCTTCTTTAGTTCAACGTTATTTTTGTGAGGTTAATCTCTGTTGTATCAATTTGTAGATTTTTCATTTTCATTGCTGTCTAGTATTCTATTATGTGAATATACCTAAATGCATTTATACATTTTACTATTGATGGACATTTGGATAGTTTCCCTGTTTAGGGCTAAGCTGAATAGTGCTGTTAGGAACATTCTAGTACATGTCCTTTGGTGAACAAATGTATACATATTGGTTGGGTGTATACCTAAGAGTGGAATTTCTGGGTTGTGGGATATGTATATGTTAAATTTTAATAGATATTGCCAAACCGTTTTCCAAAGTGGCTGTACCAATTTGCACTTCCACCAGCAATGTATGAGAGTTCTAGTTGCTCTATATCCTTGCCAACACTTAGTATTTTTTATCTTTTTCATTTTAGTCATTCTGATGCATATGTTTTGAAAATTTCTTTAGTTCATCTGTGGTAAACCAGATGGCCACTTTATTTTTGCCTCTGTTTAATTTTCAAATTCTTATTTATTTGTAAATTTGAGTCACAAGCAAATGTCAGAACCTTGAAAACAGATCTTTTTGGAGAAATGTTCAAATTGGGAGGTTCAATGAAAATAATTAGGGTAATTTGTAACCATTAACCCATAACATTTCTTGCTTGGAATGGATGTGATGCTTTGCTCCCTGTCAAAATAACAGTCATTTACCTTGATAGAAAGGAGGGGCCGTTCTTTAGGCATTTGAGTTTTTGTTAAATATTTGGTCTTCAGACTACCCTGGATATTAAATAATTTCATTCTGTTCTATAAGCTTAGTACCCCATTGGCATAGTCTTTTATCTTTACTAAAGAAACTAAAATTTGAATTTCATAGTTTTTGTGTTAGAGTCTTTACAACTTTCCAAGGATGATTCCCTTTTATCATAAAGTAGTTGTCTTGTGTCTTAAAAAGTAGCATTTATAAGCAATAAAAATTTCAAAGCAGTACTGTCATATGTATTTGACGTACAAAGCTTAATGTATGATTCACAAATAATGAAATTAGCTGCTTTGAAAAATTAATTGAGAGGCATATCATTGTAGTAGAAAGAATCAGGACTTTGGATTCTAAAAGGTGGCTGTACATTCTGACTCTGCTTCTTGTAAACTGGTGTTCAGCAAGTCTTTTTGCTTCTTGAAGCTTCAGTTTTCTCATCTGTAAAATGGGGGATAATAATGCACTCCGTTGTTTTGAGGATTAGAAATAATGTATAAAAGTTCCTGGTACTGAAAAAGTATTCAGTGAACAGTGACTACTACTTATCTTATTAAAGTTGCTCAAGAGAGATCACTAACAGTGCCTAACTTACCCAAATGTCTAATTCTTTAGATATTTAAGAATTATTTTTCGTAATATTTTAATACGGAGAGGTAGAGATGAATGCTCTGTATCACTGCTTAAGGAGAGAAGGAAACAAGGGCTGGTCCCATTTATCATTTTTTTCTTATCAAGGCATACTACAAGGTAAACTTTGACCTCAGCATAGGTGAAATACTTGAAATGTAATACTGGGTTGGGTTCTTAGAAGATTTAATTATCCAAAGTTTAAGAAGATAGCACAATCATATACTGTATTCTCACAGTGGAAAAAAAATTAGAGGTCATTTAGTTACCCTCACCTAATGTAAAGCCTGGTTGAATAATAATCTGTTAAGTATGGCGTTAATTGCTGAAAAAAAAAAGATTCTTTTTATCACAGCTTAATTCTCTACAGCCACTGGAGTGTGACCTCCATATGGCAGGGATTATGTCCTTTGGCTACTTTGAAAACCAGAGAGTCTGAAGATGTTTTGAGTGGGTTAAGTGGGTGCAGGAGAAGGTATGTAGAATGGGAATGCATAGTTATAATTCACGGAACCGTAGACCGGAGCAGGAGTGGGGGTGGGAGAGCAGAAGGGCAAGGGAATCCAATTCACCCAGTGTCATTAAGGGACCTTTTATCTTTGCGTGATGAAGCAAGTGCTACTGGTGCTGATTATAGATGCTAAAGAACATTTCCCAATATTTATAAGCAGTGAAATCAATCAATATCTGTAGTAAATGGAAAAACTAAGGTGTAAAAATAATTCACATTAGCAAGTTAGGTAAAGGGTATGTAGTTTGTACCTTCTTGCCACAAAAATAAGGACTAGATGTATTATAAATTATTTGTTGATTGACGTTTTATTCGCCCACAGCAATAATCATTTTACATGTATACTCAGTCTTTATAGTGCCTTGGAGATATCTATATCTATATCTGTCTATCTTGGATGTCAGCCCATCATTTAAAGAATGAGAACACTGATGATGAGAGGTCAGTGTATTTAAGTCTCTGACTTATGGAAGTGTTATGTTCTCAAAATTTATTTCTAAGTTTGAAATTTGGAATGTGTGGTCCAGTAGTAGAAATAATGTTATAAATGTTGAATATGTTCCCAGTTAGCCCACAAAAGCAATAGTGTGTTAATTATATATAATATAAGCTCACTAGATGGAGATCTGAGTCTTGATTGTTAGGGAACGATTTGAATGAGGCGGGGAGATGAAGAAGAAGAAAACGTTTTTCTTTCCCATTCCTTGGAGTAAGATCTTTTAGATCATTGAGATCATTGTATCTCAGCAAGGACTTTTTTTTTTGGTTGTGATTGAGGAGTGTGACCAGCATTTAATGAGTGGGCTGGAGATGCTGACGTCATGCAGTATGCAGAATCATTTCACACAAAGAAGGATTGTCCTTTGTCTTTTTAAAAATTAATTATTTACTTTTGGCTGCACCAAGTGGCTTATGGAATCTCAGTTCCCCGACCAGGGATTGAACCTGGGCCACGGCAGTGAAAGCCCGGAATCCTAACCATTAGGCCACTAGGGAACTCCCTGTCCTTTGTCCTTTTTGACTTCTGAATGTTTGTTAGATGTTTACAGAGGTGAATTACCTATTTAGATTATATAAGCCTACTTACATGTAAACACAAAGTACTGCACAGATTTTTTTTTTTTTGGCCACTCTGCGCAGCTTTTGGGATCTTAGTTCCCTGACCAGGAATCGAACCCATGCCCCCTGCAGTGGAAGCAGGGAGTCCTAACCACTGGACCACCAGGGAATTCCCTGCATAGCTTTAAACTAGAGTGAATGTTCCAGGACTGCAGCTACCATGGGGGAAGATTGTTTTGAACGTTATTTTAGAAAATGTTGTCACTCTTGGCAATACCACTCGTAGAGTTGAGTCTGTTTAGGGCTGAGAACCACTGAGTTAGTCTGGAATCTGAAACAGCTCAAGTTTGCTCTTGATATACTCGCTCTTGTCTCCTTTATGTCTCTTTCCCATCTCCTAAGGCCCCCCTTCTCATGCATCCATTGGCCCGGTTCTACCCTCAGTCTTCTGCTACCATATCCCCCTACCCTCAGGCCTATATGCTCTGCTCCCCTTACTTTCTCACAAAAATTCCCAGTTCATTAGGATATATGATTTCACCCAGCTCAAGGGGAGGAATAGAGAACATATTTGGGAGCAGGAATGCTATTCTAACTAGACCAACTCTAATTCATAGTATGTCGTACAGGGTCAGCTCCCCTAAGCTACTCTTACTTTCATAGCTCCTCAATCCACAGATACTCTGGAAGCTCCAAGGTTGCTTTTATTTTCCAAAAGTGGTTTTTGTTGCAGTGGCAGTGAGGATGGGGCAGGGGTCTGGGCAGGAGGGGTCTGGGCAGTGGTATATATGAGTTATTTGAAAGTTGGGGAGTTCTGAAATGTAGACAATCCAGATAGGGATGGGCTAAGTTCATTCAAGCTGACTTCCTCCCGCCATCTGGTGTAGTGCTTTCCCAGGCAGAGCTGAAAATATGCGTTTCCCTTTCCTAAGAGAAATCTGTTTTTCTTCTCTCTCTGTGTCTCTTTTTTTGAAATCTATGTTTTTTAACCTGAGCGAACGAAGGGGCTGCAGTGTTCAGGAACTCACTTCATTTGAGGAAATGGCTTGACAGAGGTAGAAAAGGGTTCTACTTCTAATAATATAGGAATATCTTATATTGACCTAACCCTCCCTCATGTAACAATTACAAACTCTGGGTAGTATGTAAAAAGCAACAACTGGAAGACTTTGGAAAGTGACCAAATGAGGCAGAAACTGACAGGGAACTTGAAAGATGGGAACTGCACTGGGTAAGACTCACTTATATAGCTTTTTGCCTGAGGACACTCCCCAGTTTGCGTGGTGGGTGATGGCTAGCACTCAAGCAAAAGTCTGCACTCTTACTAGCTTGGGGAGTCAGAGAGTGGAGTTCAGGGCTATAAGAAGGGCTGGAAAATGAGGGAATAAATCTCAGAAAGAAGGGAGCAGACGTCCCTGGTGGTACAGTGGTTAAGAATCCGCCTGCCAGTGCAGGAGACATGGGTTCAATCCCTGGTCCAGGAAGATACCACATGCTGCGGAGCAACTAAGCCTGTGTGCCACAACTACTGAGCCTGCGCTCCAGAGCCCGCGAGCCACAACTACTGAGCCCATGCGCCACAACTACTGAAGCCCGCGTGCCTTAGAGCCTGTGAGCCACAACTACTGAGCCCACGTGCTGCAACTACTGAAGCCGCATGCCTAGAACCCATGCTCTGCAACAAGAGAAGCCACCTCAATGATAAGCCTGCGCACTGCAACGAAGAGTAGCCCCCACTCGCCAAAACTAGAGAAAGCCCGTATGCAGCAACGAAGACCCAATGTAGCCAAAAAGAAAAAAAAAAAGAATAAAGAGATTTGCAATTATAAAAAAAAAAAAAAAAAAGAAGGGAGCAACAGAAGGGGAAGCTCTAAAATCTGCTTTAATCCTTGACATGCATGGGGGAAGACTCCATGGAGCCTGGAAAGGCAATGGTTGAAAGCTGAAAGAATTGAGCTGAGATTCATCTTCTGTCCACCACAGGGAAGACAGAGTTTGGAGTATGAATCTAGCTGAGTTAATTGCCCAACAGAACAAAATTCTTCAAAGGAAGATTGACAGAATCCAGAATCTCAATAAGGTCCAGTATACAATAATAAATGACTACATGTGTAATAAAGGAAAATGTGACTCATTGTCCAGAGAATGGCAGTCAGTAGAAATGACCCCAAGGTGACTCAGATGTTGGAATTATCAGACAAGGACTTTAAAGCAAACTTGGTAGTAGTAAATAAACTTGGTAGTAATAAATATCAGACAAGGACTTTAAAGCAAACTTGATAACAAATGGAGAATGTGAGCAGAGAAATGGAAAGCATAAAAAGAACCAAATATAAAATCTAGAACTTAAAAGTACAGTATCTGAAATGAAATATTTATTGGACTTGCTCAACAGCAGATTGGAGATGGCTAAAGAAATGGTCAGTGAACTTGAAAATAGAGTAGTAGGAATTATCTACTCTGAAGAACAGAAAAGATTGAAAAACAAAAACAGAGCCTCAGTGACTATGGAACAATATTAAAATATGTGTAATTGGAGTCCTAGAAGGAGAGAAGAGAGAATAAGATACATGGCAGATTATACTTTCCAAAGATGGCTACAACGATATCTGTCACCTTACATGTTTTTCTCTTGGCCCTAGTGGCTTTCTTGTAACCAACTGAATGGGGGTGGAAGTGACATCCAGGCTACACGAAGCAACTACATGTAGGTGTGCAGTCAACAGTCCCAGCTGAGCCCAGCCTTTGAGACATTCCAGCTCAGGGCCCATCCATGTGAATGAAGAGGGCTCCAGGTGATCCCAGCTCCCAGCCATTCAACTCTTCCCAGGTGAGGCCCCAGATATCATGAATCAGAGAAAAACAATCCTAGTTATCCCTTGAATGGATTTCTAATGCACAGAATGTGTGAGCTTAATAAAATGCTTACTGTTTTATGGCGCTAGGAGTAATTTGTTATGCTGCAGTAGATAACTAAAACAAGACAAAAAATTTCTGAATAATGGCTGACAACTAAATAATAAAAAAAACCCAAATAACCAATTTAAAAATGGGCAGAGTATCTGAATAGACATGGCCACAAAAAACACGAAAAGATATTCAACATCATGAGACCATCAAGGAAATGCAAATCAAAACCGCAATGGCTAGACAGGAATAAAGACGCAGATGTACAGAATGGACTTGAGGACACAGGGAGGGGGGAAGGGTAAGCTGGGATGACGTGAGAGAGTGGCATGGACATATATACACTACCAAATGTAAAATAGGTAGCTATGGGCTTCCCTGGTGGCGCAGTGGTTGAGAGTCCGCCTGCCGATGCAGGGGATGCGGGTTCGTGCCCCAGTCCAGGAAGATCCCACATGCCGCGGAGCGGCTGGGCCCGTGAGCCATGGCCGCTGAGCCTGCGCGTCCGGAGCCTGTGCTCC
>NC_041231.1:69790463-69865195 GCF_002837175.3 Physeter macrocephalus
TAAAGCAGAAACTAACACACCATTGTAAAGCAATTATACTCCAATAAAGATGTTAAAAAAAAACCCAAAAACCACAATGGCTACTAAGATGGCTATAATGAAAAAGACAGATAATAACAAGTGATGGTGAGGATGTGGAGAAATTAGAACTCTCAAAAACTGCTGGTAGGATTGCAAAATGGTACAACCACTTTGGAAAATAGGCAGTTCCTCAAAAAGTAAAACAGTTACTGTTTGACCCAGCAATTCTACTCCTAAGTGTATGTCTAACAGAAATAAAATTGTAAGTCCACAAAAATCTTGTATTTGCTTTTTAAAAAAAATTTTTTTTATTTGGCTGTGCTGGGTCTTAGTTGTGGCACATGGGATCTTTGTTGTGGCATGTGGGATTTTTAGTTGCAGCATGTGAACTTTTAGTTGAGGCATGTGGGATCTAGTTCCCTGACGAGGGATCAAACCTGGGCCCCCTGAATTGGGAATGCGCAGTCTTAACCACTGGACCACCAGGGAAGTCCTGTACTTGCATTTTCATAGTAGCATTATTTATAATATTCTCTAAGTGGAAATAACCCAAATGTCTATCTGATGAATGGATAAACAAAATGTGACATATGCATGCAATGGAATATTCTTGACTATAAAAAATAATGAAGTGCCGATTCATGTTACAACATAGATGAACTTTGAAAACAGTATGCTAAGTAAAAGAAGCTAGTCACAAGAGACCACATATTGTACGATTCCATTTGTATTAAATGTCCAGAATAGGCAAATCTATAGAGACAAAAAATAGAATGACAGTTGTCTAGCTTTGGGAGGGATGGGGAGATTGGGGGTGATAGCTGCAGGGTGTGGCTTTTTTTTCCTTTAGGGAGGTAGTGAAAATTGATTAAGCTTATGGTTGTACAATTATGTGAATATACTAAATAATTGTACATTTTAAATGGATGTATATATGGTATGTTAATGATATTTCAAAAGAGCTGTAACAGAGAGAGAGAGTGGGAGAAATAATGTCTAAAAATGTTCAAGCTTGGTGAAAAACAGATTTATTGAATCCAAGAAGCTCAGTGAACCCTAAGCAGGATAGATCCAAAGAAAACCACCCCAGGCACATCACAGTTACATTGCTGAAAACTAAAGATAAAGAGAAAAACTTGAAAGCAGCCAGAGAAAAATGCCTCATCACAGAAAGGAGAACATTGATAGAAATTAATGGCTGACTTCTCATCAGTAACAAAAGAGGCAAGAAGACAATGGAATGATATCTTTAAAATGCTTGAAGGAAGAAACTCAGCCTGGAATTCCATATCAAGCTAAAATGTCCTTTAAAAATTTAAGGTGAAAAAAAGACTTTATTTATTTACTTATTTATGCATGCATGCATGCTGCATTGGGTCTTAGTTGCGGTACATGGGCTCTTCCGTTGTGGCACACGGACTTCTCTCTAGTTGAAGTGTGCGGGCTCCAGAGTGCATGGGCTCTGTAGTTTGTAGCACACGGGCTTTCTCGTTGAGGTGTGAGAGCTCAGTAGTTGTGGCACAGGGGCTTAGTTGCCCTGTGGCATGTGGGATCTTAGTTCCCTGACCAGGGATCGAACCTGTGTCCCCTGCATTGGAAGGCGGATTCTTTAGCACTGGACCACCAGGGAAGTCCCTGGACTAAGTGATTATTTAAGATCCCTTCTAGCTCTGAAATTCTGTGACTGCAAATCTAAGAATTCTCACTTCCCATCATTGTGGTACATGTAAAGATGTCTGAGAGCCTTTCTCTGTTGTCTCTTTGGCAGATTGCAATTCGCTGGCAGAAATGAAACCTGATCGAAATCTGTTTTTCCATCTTGGTTTCATCTTAGCTTCTATGCTCTGTAACAGTAACAGATGGCCAGAAAATGTTTTCCCACATTCTTGAAGTGGAATAAATAGCAGGCTTCCATTAGCCTTTTCAGCCACCCTTGGACTCAGTGATGTCATCCTCTATTAGGAGCACAAATGCTGAATGAAATTTGTACCAGGGGTTGTTGGATGGTTTCCGATTAGATCTCAGATCAGTGGTTTCTTTGGTTGAGTAGACCTCCACAAACCTCCCCCATGACTGGCCCCATGGGTCACCTTTCCACCTATTCTTTGTTATTATAAAATGCGGACAAAATCAGTTGAGGAATTCTTACTGCATTTTTGAGAAGCTGGTAAGGTAATAGCCATTTTTTGTTGACTCCTAAAAGTACATTGATAAATTAAAAAGCAAATCTATGTTATATCATTATTACTGTTGTGGGAGAACAGCCTGTGGTGGTCCAGCATAACCTGCCTGTACTGTCAGCCGTCCTTAGAGCATAAGTAAAGAACTCTTGGTGGTTTCGTGTGTTCAGTTTTTGATGATTACTTACTAACTTACTTGCATATTTGATCATAGAGCTGATGGCACAGTAATCTGTGTGGTCTCTTGTCAGTGTCTTGGTAGAGACTGGGCATTACTGCTGGTATGGTGGTGACTTAGCCCTGGGCATACTTAAGAAAGATTTTATTAATCTGATTTGTTTGGCGAAGTACAGAGAAGTTTTTGATGGAGTTACAGTATAACTTTACCCCCCCAAACCGATTTATTCTTCTTATACAGGTTAAGCAGTCCATGGTAGGTTGTAAAAGGGAAAAGATGTCCTCTAACCATTTCTGAGATAGCTTATAAATTCATTCTGTGCCAGATGTGTTTTAGAGGAACATATTACTGAGTGAAAATGTTACTAGAAGTAAGACAGTCCAGTGAGCAGAGCTGGGTTCATGCTTTTCCTCTGCCTCTTCCTGCCCTGTCACCTTGGGCAAATGACTTCACATCTGAGCCTTATGTTCTTCCTCTTTATTTTTTTTAACATCTTTATTGGAGTATAATTGCTTTACAATGTTGTGTTAGTTTCTGCTGTATAACAAAGTGAATCAGCCATATGTATACATGTATCCCCATATCCCCTCCCTCTCCCACACCTCTAGGTGGTCACAAAGCACCGAGCTGATCTCCCTGTGCTATGCAGCTGCTTCCCACTAGCTATATATTTTACATTTGGTAGTGTATATATGTCAATGCTACTCTCTCAGTTGTCCCAATTTACCCTTCCCCCTCCCCGTGTCCTCAAGTCCATTCTCTATGTCTGTGTCTTTATTCCTGTCCTGCCCCTAGGTTCATCAGAACCATTGCTCTTCCTCTTTAAAATGGGGATAATGATGCATACCTCATATGGGGTATTGCGAAGACTAATTGAGATAATGTGTTTAAGTTCCTTTTCAGTGCCTGGTACAAAGTAAAATGTTGTCATACTTTTTTATTTTTTTAAGGCTTGAAAAAATGAAAAATGACATTTACTTTATATGGAGCTGTAAATAGAGTTAGATTTTGCATAGAATACAGTATAGAAGTTAGATGTATGCTACCTATTTAATACAGTCACTCTGAGAATGTCAGTGCTAATAAGCAGTGTAACTTATTCATTTTATTTGAAGTATGTTCCTCTTTTTTTCAGAGAGAAACATACTTGAAAAAGTCCCTATTACTTTTTTTTCTTGAAAATAGCTTTTTATCAGAAGGAAAAGTAGCTTATCTTAGTGATTCTCAGCTGAGGTGGGGAGGTGGGGTCTTACCAGAATCTGTGCAGAGGAGAGGGGAGACACACAGTCCTCAAAACTAATTTTATGTCTTCAAAAATTTTTATCTTTAAGACTAATTCTTCTGACAGATGCCCTGCCCCCATTTCTGAGCTGAGTCGGCTTCCCTGAATACTTAAAAAGTAAAGGAAGGGTTGCTGGGAGGAAATAATTGTAATATCTTATTTTAGATACGAAAGGGCCTTGTAAAACAAAGCCTGCTGGTACCTAGTGATTACAAATAACGTTGAGTTCTGTCTTCTGCTTTCCTTTCCTTCCTTTAGGACTGTGTTTCCTCCAGTTTACTCAGGGATGTGCACTGTATCTTCCTTTACTTTCAGTTGTTGTTGTTGTTTCACATAGTGGAAGTGTTTAAGGTGTTCTTTTTTCCCTTTCACACCCAGTCCTGTTTCCTAGTAGGTGGCTCTTCTTTACAGGAAAAGAGGAATTCTCTTTCCCTCTGTGGCAAGTTAGTTTTCAGAGAATAGGAGACATTATAGAAAACTTGTTTTTTTGGTTCCGAGAATAAAATTGATTCATAGTAAATGTTGATTAATTTTTTTTTATGAATTAAAATCAGTAAAAGTATGTGTAAGGGTCTGGAATTTTATTTTATCCTATTTAGAAGCTAACAGCCTCCTGCAGTTCGTGGTTGCTGGCAGAGCACGAGGCTCCTGGGTCAGAGACAAAGGACTTTATTACTCATGGCCCAGCAAGCAGCATAAACACAGGTTTGCACTAGTTTCCCTTGCCCCCACAGGTCCCACGGGCGTGGTATGAACAGGCCCCGATGGATGCCTGTACGTGTGTTGTAGGAGTGGAACACTGAGCTTGGGGAATCCACTGCTTTTATAGTACCTGGTACACAAACGTGCTCTTTGCCCTGGAGGGGGACATTACTTTATCCCTCAAAACTCTTTGCAAACAGAATCCTGAGAAGTGGCTTGGGTAAGGAGCGGTCAGGGTCATGTGTTTTGTGTTTTTCTTACCCACCAAGACATGTAGGAGTGTGAGAGACCCATGGAGGAGTAGCTCTCTCAACAGGAAGTTTATACGGTAGGTCACTGATAGAAATCTTAGGTAGATTTATTGTGAAATATTTGCCATACTGAAAGGAATAGAGAGATTTATTGTGAAATATTTGCCATGCTGAAAGGTATAGAGAGTGATATAATGAATAGCCATACAGTCACCTCCCAACTTGAGAAATAAGCATTGTCCATACAGGTGACACTTGCTGTGGTCTCCTCCTCTTGTCCCACGGGTAAGCATTTCCCTGAATTTGTTATCATGCCAGTGCATTTCTGTATATCTGTTAATATCATACAGTACTGTGTGTTTATAAACTTCTAAAATTTTTTTTTACTATCATTTAAGAAATTGTTACAGAGCCCTTTTACATAGTATTGGGTTGGCCAAACAGTTCGTTCGGGTTTTCCATAACACTTTACTGAAAACCCCGAATGAACTTTTTGGCCAACCCAATACCATGTTAGTCACTGTAGGGGAAAACTAAAGATAAAACTCTTGCCCGTCATGATGTTATGGTCCAAGGAAAACCACAAACACTGAAAACATAGCTTAGTAAAAGGAAAGGATATGTGTGAAAACAAATGTTGGTAAACAACATATAACTCTAAAGTCAGCTATTAGCATCTAATATATGTAAGGGCTAAGTATAGTTACGGATGGAAGGAGAAATGGAATTCATTATTGGGGTAGAAAATAGTGGCTATGTGAGGCAACAACAGTGAGAACTTAAATGGGTGAGATTCATCTAGACAACTTGTCATACAGGAGAGGGGGTTACGCTGTGAGGCAATGGCCTTAAGTTGATCCAGCCAAAAAGATGAGAGAAGGGAGCTGGGAGTAGTCAGTCAACAGGACAGTTAGCTACGAGGTATGTAGGCCCAGCATTCTGTCAGGGAACCATTTTATTAGGAGGGATGGCTAAGACTAAGCCCCTGATCAAAGGGCTCAACATCTAATTGTGCAGCAGTAGTTTCACATGGGAAAATTAGAGAGCACCCTAAGACCCTCTCTGATTATGACCTAAATGTGTGTTACAGATTCCAGGGATGTAGAAGGTACGAGTTTAATGTGAGTTCAAGCAGTTACGGAAAGAAAGCCTCAGTGAGAAGTCTGGAGTTGGGCCTTGAATGGCAAATTGTGATAAGGGTGCTCCAGGAAAAGGAGTGGGTGGCAAGAGCACATGAGCAAAGACTGGAGACAGTGACTGTGGAACAGGGAGAGGATGGGCCTGTGTGCATTGTTTATGTCCAGGCCCCTTGACCTGTAGAGTTTCCCATGGCCTGGATTTTGCTGATTGCACGCTTATGGTGCAGTTCAGCAGTTTTCCTCTGTATTTCCTGCAAATTAGCAGCTGGACCCAGTAGCGTGATGAGATTCAGGTTCAGTCCCTTTGGCAAGTCTGTAAGTGGTTGTGTGTTCTTTTGTCACATCAGTAAAGGTAGGTGTAAGGGTCTGGGGTTTCACTTTACCCTACTTAACAAGCCAATAATTAATCTGCTACTGTTTTATATTCTAACCTCATAGAGCTCCCTCTTCTGCTGTTTCAAGTAGTGTTTAAAAGTATAATGGCTTGCTTTCTGAGATGTCCTGGTCGGTTACCCCCCAACACCCCCGCCCCACTTTTATTTGGACCATCTCTTTTCTTCATTTCTGTCTTGCTCAGTTTGGATTCCTCTCCCAGCAGTACCCTGTCCTAGGAAGGAGCCTTGGTTAGTTCCATGAGTTTATAGGGTTAGATTGCTTCAGCTCCTTTGGGCCCCTTGCCCCACATCCCTCCAGTTTCAGTTGCTATTCTCAACTTGGCCCACATTGCTTTTTGCTGAGTACTTGGTTATCTTGGGGTTCTTCTGTTCTCTGATCTGTCTGATGCCCTATTGTTTTCCTCTGTGTTGATCTGCACAGCTGCTTATAGCACTCATGTCTTGTGGCTGTTAATGTTTTTTCCCTGCCTGATTGTGTATGAGGGTTTATGAGGATGCTTTATCTTCTAGTTTTGTTTTAAATGTTATCCATGGGTTTTTTAGTTGCGATCTAGTTCTGGTTTTATATGTAGATTCAGATATATCAAAAGGCTCTGTTGCCACTGCTATACCCATTTCTCCAGAATTCCCATCGTAGGTTCTTGAGCAGAAAGATGACACAGTCGAGACAGAATGAAATGTCTCACCTAACATCTTTTTTTTAAAAAAAATAATTAATTAATTAATTTTTGGCTGCATTGGGTTTTCGTTGCTCCGCACTGGGTTTCTCTAGTTGAGGCGGGTGGGGGCTACTCTTCATTGCGGTGAGCGGGCTTCTCATTGCGGTGGCTTCTCCTGTTGCGGAGCACGGGCTGTAGGTGCATGGGCTTCAGCAGTTGTGGCTCGTGGGCTCTAGAGCGCAGGCTCAGTAGTTGTGGTGCACGGGCTTAGTTGCTCCGTGCCATGTGGGCTCTTCGGGGACCAGGGCTCGAACCCATGTCCCCTGCATTGACAGGTGGATTCTTAACCACTGTGCCACCAGGGAAGTCCTCACTAACATCTTACATGGCATAGAGACAGTGTGGCCATTAGTCCCCATTTGTTCTTTAACTTTCTCTTTTCTCTAAATTGAGAAGTGTTATTTGCTATAATGCCCATTTGCAGATTTCTGTGGAAATAATAGCTTCTTATCATCACTCTTTTCAGGTTCACTAAGAATCTTTCCCCGGACAAAATCAATTTGAGCACCCTGAAAGGGGAGGGTCAGCTGACCAACCTGGAGCTGGATGAAGAGGTTCTACAGAATGTGCTGGAGCTTCCCACCTGGTTAGCCATCACTCGGGTCTACTGCAACAGGGCCTCAATCCGGGTGAGAATGGGGGTCAGAGTGCTGCTACTCTCTTTGGCCAGCAGGCCTGCCTTCTTGAGGGGTGACTCCCACAGCCCTGAGTCTTTGCTTTCTTCTTTCAGATCCAGTGGACAAAGTTGAAGACACACCCAATTTGCTTGGTAATGGCCTTTCTTGATTGCAAGTATTCAAATGGGGATGGCCGGGGTAAGGTTTTCGAAGATCTGAGAGAAGATGGGGCAGAGCCCTGATGGGCTGTCCCTTTTGGGAGTGTGGGTTCTTCTGTCTGGCTTGCGAGCTTCTCTGTGAGACAGAGTGACTATTGTCTGGGCTTTCTCTGGAACTGCTGTTCAACATAGCAGTTAGCACTGAGACACAAGACCCTGGAGTCCTGAGTTGGTTTTGTTTTGTTTTGATTTTCGTTTTTATTTTAAAACAAATTTTGCTGCCCAGGTTCTACCTTTACATTTCCTTTGGATTCCTGACAGAGGAAGAATTAGAAGTTTAGTTTATGTTGACTGTTGGGTGATTATCAGCTGAAAGCCCTCCAGGAACTGATTGATACATATCTTTACCCCAAAGACTGGAATCCCCAGGAATAGTAATATCTTGGTAACTTGGATTTATGTTTTCTTTTTCTGCTGTGAGCTAGTCCCATGCTTGTCATGGAGTTCTGCTGCTAGTAGAAATGGAAGGGGGAAGATGAGGGCTCTCTTTGTATTTCAGTTTGTTCATTCATTCATTCGACAGACATTTATTATCTGCCTACTGTGGGCACAGCCCTCGACGAGGTATTGGAGCACAGAGATGGATAAGACACAGTCTGTGCTGTGTGGGATTTTGTGCAGATGCTTAGCTCTCTGTGGCTTTTATTTCAGTGTCTGGATAAGGTAGAGGTGGAGATGAAGACATGTGAAGAGCCTCGGCCCCCCAATGGACAGTCTCCTATTGCCCTCGCTTCAGGGCAGAGGTTAGTTGCTTTGGGTCCTATTATTTCCAACATATTAACTGGTCCGGATCACCTTTTAATTAAAAAATAAAAACTTGATTGTGGAAAATTTCAAACATGCACTGAATAGAGAGAATAGTGTACTGAACCCCCATGCACCCAAGATGTAACTTTCACAATTCTCAACATTTTACCATTCTTTTTCTACCTTTCTTCTGCCACTTTGTGTGTGTTTATGTGTGTGTGTTCGCACACTCTGTAGTTCTTATTTATTTATTTATTTTTGACTGTGTTGGGTCTTCGTTGCTGCATGCGAGCTTTCTCTAGTTGCGGCGAGTGGGGGCTTCTCTTCGTTGCGGTGTGCGGGCTTCTTATTGTGGTGGCTTCTCTTGTTGCAGAGCACAGGCTCTAGGTGCGAAGGCTTCAGTAGGTGTGGCATGAGGCCTCTGGAGCGCAGGCTCAGTAGTTGTGGCGCATGGGCTTAGTTGCTCCGCATGGGCTTAGTTGCTCCGCGGCATGTGGGATCTTCCTGGACCAGAGCTTGAACCGTGTTCCCTGCGTTGGCAGGAGGATTCTCAACCACTGCGCCACCAGGGAAGCCCCACTCTGTAGTTCTTGAAAGCAAATCCTAGGTGCCATATGATTCCACCTGTAAATACTTCTGTATTGTGTGTCTTTAACAGACAAGGGTTGAGAGGAAAGAAAAAACCCCACAGTACTGTTATCACAATTAATAGAATTAATAGAGATTCCTTAATATCTAATACTTATTGCATATTCAGTTTTCCTGAATTGTCTCTGAAATATTTTTTTACAATTCAGTGTGACTCCACAGAGCTCCACACCTTATATTTGGGGATATGCCTGTTAAAGCTCTTTAACTCTGAACAGTCCCCCACCCCTACACTTTTTTATATATCATTTGTTCTTTGTAGAAACTGGAGTATTTCTTCTAAAGAATTTCCCACATTTTATATTTTGGCTGATTGTGCCCTCGAGGTGTCATTTAAAATGTTTCTTGTTTAATCTGGTAGTTAGATTTAAAGGCTGGATTTGATTCATGTGTTTGTTTGTTTTCTTGGTAGAAATACTTCATGAATGGTACTGTGTATTTCCTACTGTAACATAACGGGAGGCACATAATATTCCTTTGGTTAGGATTAATCAGTGGATTCAGATGATGTTGGCCTGACTTGTCCGTTATGATAAGTTCCTCATCTACCTCTTACCTCATGGTTTAAGGACCATTGATGATAGTTGTCTGTAGATCTACTATATCATTGTAGAATAGAAAAGAGAGATTCTATAATTCTTTTTTCCTATTGCATTTATTAGTTGTGATTTTCTATAAAGAACTTTCTTTCACCAACTATTTGAAATACAGTTTGTACAGGAATGCCAGGATAAATGCTGGATTCTTTTTTTTTTTTTTTTTTTAGCTGCGTTGGCTCTTAATTGTGGCACACGGGGTGTTTGTTGAGGTGTGCAGGATCTTTCATTGCGGCACAGGCTCTGTGTTGCAGCGCATGGGCGTCTCTCTAGTTGTGGCATGCAGGTTTGCTCTCTCTAGTTGTGGTGCGTGTGGGCTCTGTAGTTTGCAGTGTGCGGGCTCAGTAGTTGTGGCATGCGGGCTTAGTTGCCCCGCGGCATGTGGGATCTTAGTTCCCCGACCAGGGATCGAACCCGCGTCCCCTGCATTGGAAGGCGGATTCTTTACCACTGGACCACCAGGGAAGTCCGTGTATTCTTTATTCATATGCTGAATCTTGGTTCCTAACTAGAGTAATATAATAAATGATTTACTTTTTCAATAGTTTCAAAAAATAACAAAACCAGTATTATAACTATCAATAAGACTACTGAATGCAGTAGCTTTCTTTGTGTTTATGTGTGTTTTAACCTTATGATATATCCCATTGGGGATGTATCGTCAAAATACTGTGTTTTAAAATTACTTGAAATCATTCTTCTTATGGTTGGATACCAATTTGACATACAGAGGCATTCATTTGTTTCAATTTTTTTTTTAAGACAGTATAAGAGCAGTTTTAGGTTTAAACAGTAGTATTAAGGACAAGGTACAGAGGTTTCCCATATACCCCCTGCCCTCACACATGCATAGCCTCCCTCATTATTGACATCCCCCACTGGAGTGGTATATTTGTTACAGTAGATAAACCTACATTGGCACATCAGAATCACACAAAGTCCATAGTTTACATTAAGGTTCACTCTTGGTGGTACATTCTATAGGTTTGGACAAACGTATAATGACATATTCACCATTATAGTATCATACAGTGTATTTTCATTGCCCTAAAAATCCTCTGTGCTCCACCTAGTCATCCCTCTCCCTGCCCCAACCCCTGGCAACCACTGGTCCTTTCACTCTCTCCATAGTTTTTCCTTTTCCAGGATGATTCCTTCTTTTTAGATTGCCTTCTTTCACTTAGTAATATGCATTTAAGGTTCCTCCGTGTCTTTTTAGGACTCTATATCTCATTTCTTTTTAGTGCTGAATAATATTTCATTGTCTGGATATACCACAGTTTATTTATCCATTCACCTATTAGGGCATCTTGGTTGCTTCCAAATTTTGACAATTATGAATAAAGTTGCTATAAATGTCCATGTGCAGGTTTTTGTATGGACATTAAGTTTTCAACTCCTTTGAGTAAATACAAAGGAGCATGATTGCTGGATCTGTGGTGAGAGTATGTTCAGTTTTGGAAGAAACCACCAAACTGTCTTCCAAAGTGGCTGTACCATTTTGCATTCCTACCAGCCATGAATGAGAGTTCCTGCTGCTCCACGTCCTTGTCAGCATTTGGTGTTGTCAGTGATCTGCATTTTGACCATTCTGATAAGTGCATAGTGGAATCTCATTGTTGTTCTAATTTGCATTTCCCTGATGACATATGATGTAGAGCTTATAAGACACATGCTTATTTGCTATCTGTATATCATTTTTTGTAAGGTATCTATGAAGGTCTTTGGCCCATTTTTTAATTGGGTTGTTTGTTTTCTTATTGTTGAGTTTTAAGAGTTCTTTGTATATTTTGGGTAACAGTCTTTTATCAGATGTGTCTTTTTCAGATATATTCTCCCAGTCTGTGGATGGTCTTCTCATTTTCTTGACATTGTCTTTCACAGATCAGATTTTTAACTTTAATGAAGTCCAGTTTATCCATAATTTCTTTCATGAATAGTGCCTTTGGTGTTGTATCTAAAATGTAATCGCTATACCCAGGGTCATCTAGGTTTTTTCTTATGTTATCTTCTAGGAGTTTTTTTGTTGTTGTTTGTTTGTTTGTTTGTTTTTGCGGTATGCGGGCCTCTCACTGTTGTGGCCCCTCCTGTTGCGGAGCACAGGCTCCAGACGCGCAGGCTCAGCGGCCATGGCTCACGGGCCCAGCCGCTCCGCGGCATGTGGTATCTTCCCGGACCGGGGCACGAACCCGTGTCCCCTGCATCGGCAGGCGGACTCGCAACCACTGCGCCACCAGGGAAGCCCCTTCTAGGAGTTTTATATCAGTTTGTTTTAAATTTTTAAATTGTTTTTAATTTTTTTTTAACCTATGTAAAATTACATAGCTTCAAAGTTAAAACTATAACATAAGGTATGTTATATGTATGTATGTTTGTATTGTCCCCACTCTGTTTCTTACACAAAATGTAACATACCATAAACACTTTTCACATTGCTTTTTTCTTTTAAAAGTATATCCTGGAGAGCACTTCATAGAAGTATGTAGAGAGATATTTCTTATTCCTTTTTGCACCTGCAAAATACTCAGTATATTTTATAGAGGCGTCATTGTTCATATAGCCAGTTCTTTGTTGATAGATATTTGAATTATTTCTAGGTTTTTTGCTGTTACAAATAGTGCAGTAATAAATGACCTTGTTCGTAAGTTACTTAGTATTTTTCCAGCATATTTTAAAAAACAGCTTTATTGAGGTATAATTCACATACTACAGAATTCATCCATTTAAAGTATACAATTCAGTAGTTTCTAGTGTATACACCAGGTTGTGCAACCATCATCACAATCAAATTTAGAACATTTTTATCACCCAAAAAGAAGCTTCATACCTATTAGCAGTCACTCTTCATTCTCCCCTGCCTTAGCCTTAGGCAACCATAAATCAGCTTTCTGTATCTATTCTGATCATTTCATATAAATGGAATCATATATTATGTGGTCTTTTGTGATTGGTGTCTTTCAGTTAGCATAGCGTTTTCAAGGTTCAGCTATGTTGTAGCATGTATCAATACTTTATTCCTTTTATGGCTGAATAATATTCTATTGTGTGGATATGCTACATTTTATTTATCCATTCATCAGTTGGTGGACATTTGGTTTGTTTCCACTTTTTTTGCTAGCATATTTTGGGATAGATTCCTGGAAGTGGGGCTGCTGGGTCAAACAGCAAATGCATGTATAATTTTGATACACGTTGCTAAATTACCCTCCGTAAGGATTTTGTAATTTCGTGTTACCACCAGCAATGTTGTAAGAGTTCTTGTTTTCCAAGAGCCTTGCCAATAGACAATATTTTCAAACTTTAGGCTATTTTTTTAAAATTTTTTTTTAATTTTTGGCTGTGTTGGGTCTTCATTGCTGCGCGCGGGCTTTCTCTAGCTGTGAGTGGGGGCTGCTCTTCGTTGTGGTGCGCAGGCTTCTCATTGCGGTGGCTTCTCTTGTTGCAGAGCATGGTCTCTAGGCGCGCGGGTTTCAGTAGTTGTGGCACGTGGGCTCAGTAGTTGTGGCTTGCGGGTTCTAGAGCGCAGGCTCGGTAGCTGTGGCGCACGGTCTTAGTTGCTCCGTGGCATGTGGGATCTCCCAGACTAGGGCTTGAACCCATGTCCCCTGCATTGGCAGGCGGATACTTAACCACTGCACCACCAGGGAAGTCCAAACTTTAGGATTTCTGTCTAAAGATAACACATGGTATTTCTGTGTAGTTTTTTGGTAAGTTATATTGAAGTGCACAAATAAGTGTATAGATTAGTGATTCTTTACAAGAAGAAACAGACCACTTCCAGAATCCCAGAAGCCTCCTGCACCCTTCCTAGTCATACCCACCCTCAAGGATAACTTTATCCTGATTTTTAACACCACACGTTAGTTTTCCCTATTTTTAAAGTTATATAAATGTAATCACAAATTATGTCATCATTTGTGTCTATATACTTTAGTTCAACATGATGTTTGTGAAAGTCATCCATGTGGTTACATGTAGTTATCGTTCATTCATCCTCATTACTGTATGTTATTCCATTATATGCCACAATTATCCATTCTGTTGTAGATGGACATTTGATTTGTTTGCAGTTTCTGGCTATTAAGCATACTGAAGCTACATCGAACTGTTCTCTATCATGACTGTGGTGGTTGATACATGACTCTATGCATTTGTCGAAACCCTGGACGTGTACACCACAAAGAATGATCTTTTCTATACGTAAATTAAAAATATGTAAGAAAAAAGAATAGTCATGCTATGAACTTTCTTATACATACCTCTTGGTGAACATATGTACACATTTCTGATTTGTATATATCTAGCAGTAGAGTTGCAGGGTCAAAGGCTGTGCATATGTTCGGCTTTAGTTCATACTGCTGGACAGTTTTCCAAAGTGCTTGTACCACTTTTCCCCCGGCAGTGTTGCTAGCACTTAGTATTGTCTCTCTTTCTATTTTAGCCATCTAATAGGTGTATAGTTGTATCACATTATGATTTTAGTTTGCATTTTTTTGAGGATTTGTTTATTAGAATTTCAAATATCCTCTTTCACAAAGCATTGATGTATTCTGCCCATTTATCTTTTGGGTTATTTTTGGGGTTATTTGTCTTTTTCTTATTAATTTGCAGAAGTTATTTATACTGGAAACAAGTCCTTGGTTATATACATGTATTACAAATATCTTCTCCTACTATGTGGGTTCCCTATCACTCCTAATGTTATTTTTTTGTTGACCAAAAATGATTAATTTAATATAGTCCTATATATCTATTTTTCCCTTTATGGTTAGCACTTTTTGTGTCTGTTTAAGGAATCTTTTCTTATCTTAAGGCATGAAGATATTCTCCTATGTTTTTTTCTAACTTTATTCTTTTAGTTTTATTGTTTGACTTTTCACATTTAGATCTACAATCAATCTTGAAACTTGTTTTTTTGTTTGTTTAGTGTAAGATAAGGGTCAATATTATTTTTTCTCTTTGCAGATAGCCTCAAACTGACCATGCACCATTATTGAAAAGACAGTCTTTTCTCTACTACATTGTCACTTTTGTCATAAATCAAATGACTCTCAGTGTAGTTTTTATATATGAGTGAGGTTGAACATCATTTTATGTTTAATATCTATTTGCATTTTTTTTTCTGTGAGCTGTCCCTACTTTGTCCTGTTTTTATTGGGCTCTTGGTCTTTTTCTTCTGAGTTTTTTGAAACTCTTTATACATTAGACATATTAGCCCTTTGTGATATAAATTGCAAAGATTTTTTTTTTCAGTTTGTAATTCCCAGACTTTTTAATCTCTTGTAATGAGAACTGTTTCACCTACATGTCAAGAATGTCTGTGTTTTCCACGTCCAGAAGGACTTTAAGGATGGCCTTTGTTCCTCTCCCTGCTGTTTCTGCCTCTCACTATAAAGCACAGCTATGCTCTTTAGGATAGATTTGACAGGGCAGAGGTGGGACTGTTCTTGACTAGATTTCACAGTGTTAGACCTCATGCTAACCTGGCTGTACTTCTTTCCTCTTTTCACTACTTTTGCAGAGTATGTTCTGTCTTTGAAGATGTTATAGAAACCTAGTGTTTCCTTTCTGTTGTTATAGCTCTCCTCACAGACAATAGTCAATATTTATTCAGGTAGTTTGTCGACTGTGAAAATATTTTTTTCAATTTATTCTTTCTAACCAGAGATTGTTTCCAGGTCAACTCTTTCTTTTATTCCATTCTTTATAAAAAAATCTCATCAGAAAGAGTACTACATCATCATAAAAATTTTTAGAAATGTAAAAAATATAAAGCAGAAATGGGAGGAGAAAAATTTTTAAAAAGTCATGCACAGTTCTAGCATCCAAAGACAGGCGTTGTTAAGAGTCTTGTCTTATGTCTTCCAGTATAAAGAGTATGCCTACGAATTCCCTGGCGGTCCAGTGGTTAGGACTCAGTGCTTTCATTGCCAGGGCCCGGGTTCAATCCCTGATCAGGGAAGTAGAATCCTGCAAGCTGCACGGCATGGCCAAAAAAAAAAAAAAAAAAAGAGTATGCGTCAAGTCTCATATGATCCTGAATGTTGGTCTGCCTCGTTTGTTGTAGTGAGTATGGCTTTGCCGAGAAGGTGGTGGAGGGGATGTTCATCATCGTCAATTCCATCACCATCAAGATTCACTCCAAGGCCTTCCACGCTTCTTTTGAATTGTGGCAGCTCCAGGGCTATAGTGTGAACCCCAACTGGCAGCAGAGTGACCTCCGCCTCACCCGTATCACTGACCCCCGCCGAGGAGAGGTGACAGCCCTGGCATTCTGAGAAGGGAGAATGGGGGGTTCAAAATAGGACTCATTCTTAAAGGATGTTATTCCTGCTTTGGGGATTTCCTCCAAGTCTCCCCCATTCTTGGGAACTCAAGAATCCCTTCTGTCCAGTGTTACTATTACATCCTTTCCTCAGTTATGGATCTCTGATCCACTGCCTTCTGTGGGTAGGATCCCAGCTGAGAATGGTGGGGGTCTCTGCCTTGCCAGTCTTTTCCCCTTGGACTTCCTGCCTCTTGATTAATTTCATCCACAGAATTAAGGGATTTTACTTTCTTTCCTTCTAGGTTTTAACATTTAAGGAAATAACTTGGCAAACACTTCGAATTGAGGCAGATGCTACAGACAGTGGTGATCAGGACCCAGTCACCACTCCACTGAGGCTTATTACCAACCAAGGCAGGATCCAAATAGCCCTCAAGAGAAGAGTGAGTGTGTTCTCTGTCCTCATGAAAACTTCCATCTTTTATTCTCCCAGATAGCATGGGAGATGGCGTTTCCTCCTTTTTGAGTGTTATTGGCCCCTGGAATGACATTTGAAAGGGGAGGACCTGCAATTCAGTGTTGCACTGTATCTGCTAATGAGGAAACATTTCTACCTCCCTGTCATTTTAATTTTGAAAACCACGATTTTTACCTGTATATAGGGACACATAAGCAGTTGATTATTGCTGCTTCTTGTTAATCACAGAAAACTTTAGTAGTTTTGTAAGAAATTGACTCTCCACAGTGCTTGATACTTTCCATTCGTGTATTGGTGATTGAAAAGCCATCTCTGAAATTGGTTGGGCAGTGGTCACTTTGAGTAGTTGGGATGGTACCAGATGTTGAACCCTGTGTTCTATGTGACCCCTTCAGACCAAAGATTGCAATGTGATAGCCTCCAAGCTGATGTTCCTATTGGATGACCTGCTCTGGGTGCTAACTGACTCACAGCTCAAGGCTATGATGAAATATGCAGAATCACTGAGTGAGGCCATGGAGAAGTCAGCCCAGCAGAGAAAGAGCCTGGCCCCTGAACCTGTACAGGTTAGAGGTGAAACAGAGACCCTTGGTGGCAGTGGGGAGATGGTAGGCCGGACCTAATTCATACCTCCACCGTAAGTGGAGCCTAGACTTAATTAGGCTTATTTGGGGGAATTTGTCATTCACTTCTGTAGGTACATAGGCTTTGCCTGTGCCTCTGATTTATTCAGTTATTCTGTTCTTTGGGTGCCTCTACTGTGTTAGGTATACAGTGTTAGCCACTGGAAAGCCTCTTGTTCCTGTCCTTGGAACTCTTGCTGTCTTAAAATATGGACTATAAATTACAGTATGATGTGATAAGTGCTATAATAGAGGTAAACACTGTGCCATGAGAGCACAAAGAAAAGGGATCCAACTACCTGGGCTGAAAGGGGGCATTTAGGGAAGACTTCCTGGAGGAGGTGTTTTAGCATCAGTCAGCTAAGTTCTAGGGGAGTGGGAGCTTAGAAGGCAATTCAAATTTCAGAACAGGACTCTGACAGTTACTAGATTAATTATAATTTGGGTTCTTGGAGTTTGGGTTATTTAAGTGGGATAGACCTACATGAGATACCAGGCGAATAGTTATGAGAAGGAAGGGACACCTTGTCAAATTGTGGTTTTCTTCAGGCTGAACTAAAGCTTAAAGAAAGCCAGCAAGGAGGCTGTCTGGGTCTGGCTTCTTGTTTCTCTCTGTCACATGTAGATCACCCCACCTGCTCCCAGCGCCCAGCAGTCCTGGGCCCAGGCATTCGGTGGCAGCCAGGGCAGCAGCAACAGCAGCAGCAGCCGCCTCAGCCAGTACTTTGAGAAATTTGATGTGAAAGAGTCCTCCTACCATCTGCTCATCTCCCGCCTGGACCTGCACATTTGTGATGATAGCCAGTCCCGAGAGCCAGGTACCCCATGAGGCCTAAGCCTGTGCAGGGTGGCCCATCACCTCCTGGAGCTCTGGGCGAAGCTTGGGGATGGATGGCTGTTTTCAAGACTCTGTGGGGTATTTGTCTGGCTCCCCTTAATCACAGGCCTTCCTCAGACCTCTGTGCTCCTGTGGCAGCTCTCTGTCTGCAAGTGCTCTTCAGCCTTTAGGATGCAGCAGAACTACCTGTGAGACAGTAAGACACAGGAGCTGGGCCTCTTCCCAGCCCCCACTAAATGGGAATCTTCAGGGGTAGAGCCCAAGCTGTGTATACTTTTTTTTTCCCTCCCCAGAGTCTTTTGGGCAATGCTAACCACTGGTATAAGCTTTCAGGAAAGTAAATTCAACTGTAGGAAACCTTAGAATTTTCAGATCTTTGAGTCAATTTAAATAGTTATTATGTATAAATGTGTTCTTCCCAAGCAGAGAGGTTTTGGTGTGTTCTTGTCATGCTTTTTCATTCCTTACAACAATTTTTTTTAACGTGTTCCCTAAATCACATATTAATTTAAACTGCATCAATAGAATTGTGGGTTCCAGAACTCTGGAAGTTCTTCTCTGGCACCTTTGTAGACTCCATTTGGAGCTCTGAGCCTTGTTTTTTGTTTTTTTTTGCGGTACGCGGGCCTCTCACTGTCGTGCCTCTCCCTTGTGGAGCACAGGCTCTGGACGCGCAGGCTCAGCAGGCCATGGCTTACGGGCCTAGCCGCTCCGCGGCATGTGGGATCCTCCCGGACTGGGGCACGAACCCGTGTCCCCTGCATCGGCAGGCGGACTCTCAACCACTGCGCCACCAGGGAAGCCCTGAGCCTTGTTTTTGGTGCTGTCCTTGAGGACATTAACAAAGAGAAAGCATCCCAGGGAGGGTGTGCAGATTGTTTAATGCTATGGAAACCATAGCATAGAAGGAAAGAGTTGAAAAGACACAGGGATATTTCATATGAAAAAGAGTAGACACAGGATATAGGAGAGCCATCTTTAAATTAAGAGAGGGCGTTAATGCAGAGTGGAGTGGTCCTTAGGAAAGTCAAGCCCAGAGCCCTTCAGACATTGCTTTGATTTTGTGGCGCTCTAAGCAGAGCATAAACAAATAGCACCTGCTGTTTTGGCAGACATCTCTGCCCATTTGAGACTCACTAGAGCAACTGGTATTAAGTACACATACACATTTATTCAGAATGAAAAAATAATAGGGGCTTCCCTGGTGGCGCAGTGGTTGAGAGTCCGCCTGCCGATGCAGGGGACAGGGGTTCGTGCCCCGGTCCGGGAAGATCCCACATGCCGCGGAGCGGCTAGGCCTGTGAGCCATGGCTGCTGAGCCTGCACATCCAGAGCCTGTGCTCCGCAGTGGGAGAGGCCACAACAGTGAGAGGCCCGCGTACCGCAAAAAAAAATAATAATAAAAAAAATAATAAAAATAATAAAAATAATTGACTCATTTCTTTCCTTCATGAGCCTTAGGGAAATCACTTCACCTCTCTGAGTTTCTTCATTTGTGAACTTAAGTTAAAGCATATCTTACTCATTTACCTCATAGGTCGTTATCAGGCTCAAATGACATAATATACTGAATTTGGAGGACATTAATCATAGGCCAGTATTCGGTCTTATTATTTCTCTGCTGCCAGTTCCTTCAATACTCTTTGTTCCCCCTCTACACCCCTCTGCTGCCAGCTCTTGTTTTTAGATGCCGTCCTATGGAAGTTTGTGTTCTTGCTGCCTTTTCCTCTCTGGAGGTTATGTTTGCTTCTTAATGAGACCTAGATTCATTTTCCTTGGGGGAACCTACTACCTTTTCTTTCTGGGACACCAAGCACCAATGCCTCTCTTGCTTTGCTATACCTTGGTCTTGAAGTGACTTCAACCCCTCTCCACTCCCAATATGAAAGAGCTGAAAGGAGCAGTGACAGCGTAAAGATTGCTTTTGCCACCACAGGAAATAAATTGCTCACTGGTTTGTTAGCCACTAGTTTTGGAAGTTCTTTGCTAAAACAATTATTGTTTTGTTTGGTTGTTTCTTCCAAGTGTTACTATAAAGACCTTGCAGTTTTGTTTTGTTTTGTTTTTAATAATATTTATTTATTTATTTGGTTGCACCGGGTCTTAGTTGTGGCATGCAGGATCTTCATTGTGGCATGCGGGATCTTTTTCAGTTGCAGCATACGAACTCTTAGTTGTGTCATGCATGTGGGATCTAGTTCCCTGACCAGGGAATGAACCCAGGCCCCCTGCATTGGGAGCGCGGAGTCTTAACCACTGTGCCACCAGAGAAGTCCCTGTTTTGTTTTGTTTTTAATCCTTTCAGAACTCTTTATGAAAAATACATTATTGAGAGTTTCATCCTTTTGCTTGATAAGGGCGTATAGCAGTGTCCTCTTCATGTAACAGGGTCCTGCAAACCATACTAAGAGGTGAATGACTAGCCTTCCCTGAAGCCCCCATGTATTTATTAAGCTAAGTGAATCTACCTGGTGGATTTTAGGGAAGTTTTGGATGAGATTTTTTTTTTAATTTTATTATTTTTTTAAAATATAAATTTATTTATTTTTTTTTGGCTGCGTTGGGTCTTCGTTTCTGTGCGCAGGCTTTCTCTAGTTGTGGTGAGCTGGGGCTACTCTTCATCGCGGTGCACGGGCTTCTCATTGTGATGGCTTCTCTTGTTGTGGAGCACAGGCTCTAGACGCGCAGGCTCAGTAGTTGTGGCTCACGGGCTTAGTTGCTCCGCGGCATGTGGGATCTTCCCAGACCAGGGCTCGAACCCGTGTCCCCTGCATTGGCCGGCAGATTCTTAACCACTGCGCCACCAGGGAAGCCCTGGATGAGATATTTTTAGATAGAGGGATAAATCCCAGCCAACCATACCCAGGTGTGGCATATGACTCTGTGAAGGGGCAAGAAACGCAAAGAGTTCTTGTGGCTTTGATTCTTCTCCTTGGATTTGGGAAGAAAGGGGAAGGGAGAACTAGGTGTTACGGAAAGGGTGCTAAGATTCTCTGAAGTTGTCCTGTCCAATATGGCAGCCACTAGCCACATATGACTATTGGGCACTTGAAATATTGGCTGATCCAAATTGAGATGAGGTACAAGTGTAACATACACCTGGGACTTTGAAGATACAGTACAAAAAAAGAGTGTAGAATACCTTAATAATTATTTTCATATTGATTACATGTTGAAATGATAATATTTGGAGTATATTGGTTTAAATAATGTGTAATATTAAAATTAAATTCACTTAAAAAAACTTTTTTAATGTAGCTACAAGAAAATTTTAAATTACTTATGTGGCTTATGTTACATTTCTGTTGGATAGCATTGCTCTAGAACTCTCCGTCCAATATGGTAGCCAGCAGCCACATGTGGCTATTTAAATTAAAATCAAAATTGAATAAAATTAAAAATCCAGTTCCTCATTTACACCAACATAGTTATAATCTGTGGACCATAGAAGATGTCCATCATCACAGAAAGTTCTTTTGGATAGTGCTGCTCTAGGGACTCCTTGAAGGCTACATCTGTCTGCTTTTTCATTAAGGGACACTATAGCCTTGGTATTGGAGGTGAAGTTATTGGAAACTTGGTGGTAACTGGGGATGGCTTGGCTTGCAGTGGGGCAGCACTGTCTCTTAAAATCAAACTGGAGCAGCTCACCCTTCAGGCTTCTGGGAGGAGGTGGGTGGTTGATGGGGAAAAGAGTGTCATCTGCCTCTTTTTAGTTATCTCTCTCAGGATAAGGGCTGTGAGCCAAAGCTTTCTTCATCTCTCTTCAGGTTAGGCTATCCTCTCCCACAATCTCACTGGAGAATTTTAGTCATTTATGTACACTATTTACCATTTATGTGTCATATGTGATTATGTGTTTATAATTAAATATGTTGATAATGGGTAATTATATTTGATTTCTATTCTAAACCTTATTTTAATATGTTCAGTCGTGTAGTTTATTGTTCTTTTAGTTCCAAATAAATCCTATAGAGGGAGCATGGCTGTGAAACCCTCTCCCTTCAGTAGCCTAGGTCATACATGTTTAACTGGGATGATATCTCCCCACAGCAGGTAAAAATCCACTCTTTTATTTTAAACAGATATATATTTAGGGATATCATTCATATACCGTACAATTCACCCATTTAGAATATACAACTCAGTGTTTTAAAGTATAGTCATAGGGTTATGTGATCATTACTACAATCTAATTTTAGAACCTTTTTGTCATCCGTAAAAGAAACTCTGTACCCATTAGGTGACACTCCCCATTTTGCAGCTCTAAGCAACCACTGATCTTTCTGTCCTGATGTTTGCCTATTCTGGACATTGAAAATTGGTTCTTTGGTGAGGGGTGGGGGTGAAAAAAAATCTTAGATATAACAATGCTTAACCTTATTGACAAAATTTTATTCCTTAGTATTTAATTTCTCTTATTGAGTTTTCTTGGGTATCATATGAGCAACACTGATGTTGAGTTCATGGAAGATCAGGGCTATAAACTATGGCAAACAGATGGCTGTGATTAGAGGACTTTCTATCTATTGCTTAATCTCAAAGTCAGATGGTGAGAGGTGGCCTGTACATAGCTAGCAGCTGTCATTGGCTGCCTCATCAGTGTTGTTTATATTTAATCCTTAGTACTTTTGTGATTTGAACTTTGAGAATTAAATAAAAATAGTTTATATTTTATTATTTAATTCTACAAATTGTTCCACAAATCAATAATTTAGTTAAATGTTGAAAAGGAAAAATACTGACACTATCTGAATATCTAGCACCTAGTTAAGCTAAAGTTATTTTCTCATGTTAAGCAAAAGTTAAAAGCTAACAAAATAATAATTTTAAGAAATTAATTTTAAAACTTTATTCAAAAATACTTTTGAATAATTAAAAATTTGATTATATCACTATTATGTATTTATATAAATTGCTAAATTGCATATGTGATTCTATACATTATAATTTATGTAAGAAATAAATTACATTAAAAGTTACTCAGCAGGGCTTCCTTGGTGACGCAGTGGTTAAGAATCTGCCTGCCGGGCTTCCCTGGTGGCGCAGTGGTTAAGAATCTGCCTGCTAATTCAGGGGACACGGGTTCGAGCCCTGGTCTGGGAGGATCCCACATGCCGCGGAGCAACTAAGCCCGTGAGCCACAACTACTGAGCCTGCGCGTCTGGAGCCTATGTTCCGCAACAAGAGAGGCCGCGATAGTGAGAGGCCCGCGCACCACGATGAAGAGTGGCCCCTGCTTGCCACAACTAGAGAAAGCCCTTGCACAGAAACGAAGACCCAACACAGCAAAAATAAATAAATAAACTCCTACCCCCAACATCTAAAAAAAAGAATCCGCCTGCCAATGCAGGGGACACGGGTTCGAGCCCTGCTCCAGGAAGATCCCACATGCCGTGGAGCAACTAAACCCGTGCGCCACAACTACTGAGCCTGCGCTCTAGAGCCTGTGAGCCACAACTACTGAAGCCCGCGTGCCAGAACTACTGAAGCCCATGCGCCTAGAGCCCGTGCTCTGCACCAAGAAAAGCCACCACAATAAGAAGCCCACACACCGCATTGAAGAGTAGCCCCCACTCGCCGCAACTAAAGAAAGCCTGCGCACAGCAACGAAGACCCAATGCAGCCAAAAATAAATAAATAAATGTATATATATATATAAAAGTTACTCGGCAGATATAGTTATAAACTTAAGTTAAATATTAATAGCTTTAGAATTTTAAATTTAACGTTTCACACTTTATTTTTTAACCTTTTAAAAAAAATTTTTGGCTGCATTGGGTCTTCGTTGCTGTGTGCTGGTCTTTCTCTAGTTGCAGCGAGTGGGGGGCTACTCTTCACTGCAGTGCTTGGGCTTCTCATTGCAGTGGCTTCTCTTGTTGTGGAGCATGGGCTCTAGGCACGCGAGCTTCAGTAGTTGCAACACGCGGGCTCAGTAGTTGCGGCACGCGGGCCCTAGAGTGCACGGGCTTCAGTAGTTATGGCACGTGGGCTCAGTAGTTGTGACGCCTGGGCTCTTGGGTATTCGGGCTTCAGTAGTTGTGGTGTGTGGGCTCTAGAGCACAAGCTCAGTAGTTGAGGTACACGGGCTTAGTTGCCGCATGGCATGTGGGATCTTCCCGGACCAGGGCTCGAACCCATGTCCCCTTCATTGGCAGGCGGATTCTTAATCACTGTGCCACCAGGGAAGTCCCTTAACTTTTAACTTAAAAGAATTATTTAGTCTCTCTTAACCTGGCATTGAATAAAAGGAATAAGCTTTATTCTTATTCTTTTTATGTGTAAAGCACAGGTAGACATACAGTACATAAGATATACAGTATATCTGTGGTATTAAATTTCATGGAGAAGGGACAATTAGGAAAAAAATAGCTAAACAGGCTCCTTTGAGGTGGTAATTATGACAAAAAGGTTGAGCAACAAGAACACAGGTGTAGGTTTATCTCCTAGTAGGATGGTGATTAGTCCACAGCCTTGGTGTGGTGATATCTAGAGTGGATGGAAATGACCCTCCTGGTTGTAGGTATACCAGCTTACAGCTAGAAGGTCCCATGGTATTTCCCTTCACCTGGAAATAAGATGGAAGGGATAGGAGGGAAGTGCGGAACAGGGTAGGTTAGACAACACACATATGTAGAAGAAATAGTCCTTGTTCTTACAGTTCTTAGAGTCTAGTTGGAGAGATAAGACAGAAACATGGAAAGTTCATTCATTTAGTAAGAATTAAATGTAAATTCAAGATAAACAATAGAATATTTGACTTATTGCAAAAAGATTCAATTTATCTATACTATTCTGTATTTTTATAATGTCCTTGTTAGTGCAGTGTTTTTAGTGTTCCATGGTACTTCGTATGTACCGTGTATAATGACAGTCTTATATCACAGCTTTAGCTAAGATATGAAAGGAAACAATATGGGTCCTGTTTTTTGGGGAGTTTGGTTTATGCCTCTCCAGGTGTTTTGCTGAGGGGCAGCAATACTAGTATTGCCAGGTTTGGGGGAACCAATCAATCAAAGTTGTCAGGTGTGCCTGTGGGAGACCTAGGATTGGAATTCCAGAATCCTGAGTTTTGCAGTTTCTTTTGTCTTTCCGGAAATCTGAGCCATTTACAGAGACCGTGGAATATGCTTTTTTATTTTTTATTTTTATTTTTATTATTTTTATTTTTTTGTGTGTGGTACGCGGGCCTCCCCCTGCCGCGGCCTCTCCCGTTGCGGAGCACAGGCTCCGGACGCGCAGGCCCAGCAGCCACGGCCCACGGGCCCAGCCACTCCGCGGCATGTGGGATCCTCCCAGACCGGGGCGCGAACCCGGTTCCCCTGCATCGGCAGGCGGACGCGCAACCACTGCGCCACCAGGGAAGCCCCTGCTTTTTTAAAAAAATCTTTTAGAACATGTCCATTGCAATTCAAAACAAGAGGGCCTCAGCCTTGCAAATCACCTGACATCATGGCCTTTCGGCTGCACTTATGTATCAGCCAGGCTTTGGAGCTGACCCTTAGGAGGACTTTTAAGTGCTTCAAGTGGTGTTTAGGCCTCTGTTTCTTCTGCTGCTGTTCACCTTTATTTTTCTTTGTAGGTGTCTCTGCAAACAGACTCATGGGTGGTGCAATGCAACTTACCTTTCGCAAGATGGCATTTGACTATTACCCCTTCCACTGGGCAGGTAGGAGAATTCTGAATGGGTGCAGTTTTAGCGTGGCCTAGGTATTGAGCCCATATGCCTGGGTTCATCCCTGACTGCCCAGCAGAAGGGTGCCAGGGATTGCAGCACATGCTCAGAGAGGTGTTGGCAATAGTCCTTTTCAAGAGGACATCTTCTGGAAACTTGCAGGGTCTGCTGCTGATGAGAATCAGTAGGAGGGGAGGCAGTGTCTGAGATGTTGCTTTTGATTCTGTGCTCTACCCCTTACTTCCACTAGTTTTAGAGCCTCTCCAGTGGTCCATGGTCAAAGATGGCAAAAGTCAGCAGCTGACCTTCAGGGAACCCTAGGGAAAAATCACATATAGAATCCAGAAGAACTTGAGTGCTCTCACTAGATAATTTTTACTTATCCCAGAGAATTTTGGATTGGCGGTGAGGGATCAGATTCTGAATTATGGAAAACTATACCAATGGAAAAGAAAATTTGTAACATTGGATCATGATCGTAGACTAAAATCTTTCTGCTTTATCACACAGGTGATAGCTGCAAACATTGGGTACGTCACTGTGAGGCCATGGAGACCCGAGGCCAATGGGCCCAGAAGCTGGTGATGGAATTTCAGAGTAAAATGGAGAAGTGGCACGAGGAGACAGGTCTGAAACCACCCTGGCACCTGGGGGTAGACTCTCCCTTCCAGAGGAAAGCAGGTGGGTTATGAGGAGCTATCGGACTCCTGTTGCTTTGCCTCTTGACATTTACCTTTGAGTATCCAGTGGCGATAAAGCACTGGACCGGCTAATTATCCCAACTTACTCCCAGCTGATTATTCCAACTTTATGCCACGGAGAGACATCCGTGACTTTTTTCTTTACGGAGTCCTGTTTGTCTCCAGGGATAGCTGCAGTGTGGAAGAGAGGTTGTTAGCTTCTCTATTCAATAGGCCGTTGCCTTGGTCTTAAGGAGAGAATAGTTTTTGAGTTCCATCCTGGAGCTTGCCAGTGTTAAACTCTTTCCTGCATAAAGCATTAACGATCTTAGGGTTTTTACTTTCTGAATTCTATTAGTGATTAGTTGAGTGTATCTGATTCTATTTTCCCACCTTCTTATTTTTATTTAGATTCTCTCTCCAGTCCTCAAAAGAACGCCCTTGAGAGAAGCCCCTCTCAGGGCCGACAGGCTGTCTTTCAACCTCCAGCATGGAATCGCCTACGCTCTAGCTGCTTGGTAATACGGGTGGATGACTTGGACGTCCACCAGGTAAGGAGCCCACGACACAGGGAAACAGGGCTGGAAAGGGGTGGAGCAGTTCATTTGGAATGCAACAAATGTGATCAAGGTTGTAGAATTCGGAGGCTGTTTCCCCCACTTTCAGGTGGATTTGACACTTTGGTCTGTTTCTTTCTGAGTGTGACTGCTGAGGTCAGGACTTGGGATTCTCCACTTTCCTCTGAATACCCCACTACAAACCTTTCACTGAAAAAACGAACTCGTAGATAGTGTTAGTCAGGTGTGAGAATGCCTGGAATCTGCGTGAAGAGCACTCTGCTCCCTGTGACAGACTTTGGAAGAATTGTAGAGGCTTTATCCTCCTATCTCAGAGGAAATTGAGGAAATTCTATTCTGGGTGCTGTATAGATGCTAACAGCAACTTGTGACTGCATAGGTTTCTACAGCTGGACAGCCAAGTAAGAAGCCATCGACACTCCTTTCCTGCAGTCGGAAACTTCACAACCTCCCCACTCAGGTCTCTGCCATTCATATTGAGTTCACAGAGTATTACTTCCCCGATAATCAGGAGCTGCCGGGTAAGCATCTGCTCTGGTCATTCCTTACTGTCTTGCTCTTGCTCTTCGCATTTGTCAGCCTTGGGGGCTCTCTGCTTATATTGTTTGTCATTTGGAGTTTTACGTGTTTTGAGTAAGTTTAGCACACATTTGTTGAAAACTCTTCCCTGTGTAAATATATACCTTTGATAATAAAATGAATATTAGCTGATAAGTGAGGGTTGAGCTGCTACTCCATTCATGGTGATTCTTTTTTTCTCTGCTTTCCAGTTCCCTGTCCCAATCTTTACATTCAGTTAAATGGTCTGACATTTACTATGGATCCTGTCAGCTTGCTCTGGGGAAACCTCTTCTGCCTGGATTTATACCGCAGCTTGGAGCAGTTCAAAGCTATCTACAAGCTGGAAGATTCAAGCCAGAAAGATGAACACTTGGACATCCGACTGGATGCCTTCTGGTTGAAGGTAGGGTAGAGAGTGGGATTTTTGTTCCCTTTTGGCAGCCACAGCTGCACTTCTACCATGGCTATAATCCAAGGTTCGGCTCTGTCCATTTGATAGAAGTAAGGAAAGCAGTTTTACAGCCCAAATGGTCTTTCACGTGTGTATTAATGGTGGGTTGCAGAGTTGCTCAGCTGGCCATTCTGAATTGGGTTTCATTTTCTCTCTGAAGGTGAGCTTCCCGCTGGAGAAGAGAGAGCGGGCTGGGTTGCACCGTCCCCAGGCCCTTGTCTTCTCTGCATCAGGCGTGACTGCCACCAATACACGTCACGCCCCACATTGTAGCTGTCCAGACCTCCAGAGTCTCTTCCGGGGTTTTGCTGCTGCTGAGTTCTTTCATTCCAATTATGTTCAGTTTCCCAAGGTGCCAGGCGGCTTTAGCCTTCTGCACATGCTGTTTTTGCATCACGCCTTCCAGGTGGATTCCCGACTCCCTCAATCTAGTGCCCTCCATCCCCAGAGGCTTAAGGCTTCCCAGGATCTCTGGTCCATCCACTTCACCCAGATCTCCTTGGACTTTGAGGGAACAGAGAACTTCAAAGGCCATTCCTTGAATTTTGTGGCCCCCTTCCCCTTGTCGATTTGGGCCTGCCTACCCCTCCGCTGGCAGCAAGCCCAGGCACGAAAGCTCCTTATGGCCACAGAAGGGAGGCTGAAAGCATCCGCCAGCTTTGGCAGTCCTGTCCATTCTGAGGCCCTTGCCCCTGACACTGTGTCCCATCAGAGGTCAAAGACTGAGCATGATTTGAAAAGCCTATCAGGCCTTACAGAAGTCATGGAAATTCTGAAAGAAGGCAGCAGTAGTGTGGATAACAAAGGGCCTCTGACAGAGCTGGAGGACACGGCAGATGTGCATGTGCTCGTACACTCGCCTGAGCATGTCCGAGTGAGGCTTGACCACTACCAGTACTTGGCTCTCCTCCGCCTGAAGGAGGTGCTCCAGGGTCTTCAGGAACAGCTTACTAAGGATACCGAGGCCATGACTGGGTCTCCTCTGCAGGACCAGACAGCTTGCATTGGCGTCCTCTTTCCCAGTGCTGAGGTGGCTCTGCTCATGCATCCTGTCCCTGGGGCTGTCGAAGCTGACTCTGAGGGTTCAGATACTACGAGCCTTGTAGATTCAGAGCTGTCTCCTTCAGAGGATAGGGAGCTGAAGTCTGATGCCTCCTCAGAACAGGGCCCAGCAAGCCCCAGGAAGGTTCTGGAGGACAGTGGCGTTGAAAATCTGGATGCATCCCAGGATAGGCCACTGCCTCTCCATAGCAATGGAGAAGTGCAGGACTCAGATTCTCTTGCACAGCAGGAGGCAGGGAAGGGCCATGAGACAGTTGATTCCTTACAGGCCAAGAGACTGAGCAGTGCCCAGGCACCTAGCTCACCAGCTGAGTTGAAGCCCCCAGGGGGCAAGGATACTGCTGTGAATGGACAGGGTGAGCTCATCCCCTTGAAGAACATTGAGGGAGAATTATCAAGTGCTATTCACATGACCAAGGATGCCACAAAGGAGGCTCTACATGCCACCATGGACCTCACCAAGGAAGCTATGTCCCTGACTAAGGATGCCTTCAGTCTGGGCAGAGACCGAATGACCTCCACCATGCACAAGATGCTGTCTCTGCCCCCAGCCAAGTGAGTGGTTCTCTGCCTCCTTCATTCGCCTCCTCTCTCCCTCCTAGCTCTGGCCATTGGGCTCAGGCTTCCTGCCACGTGCACTTGTAGATTGGGAAGCACCGCGTGGTCCAGGAGCGTGTATGGAATGGCCTAGTTAATGTGGCAAAGCCTTTAGTTTTCAGAGCTGCCTGTAAAGCAGTGGAAGAACTTTCAGGCTACTTAGAGGATATAGGCATACCAGTCAGAGGGACTTTATTTTCAGGACTACACCTAATTCTGTGATAGGGGAAGAACCAGAAATTGCAATAAAATAACAAAATCCCATGGATTTTCTCATGCCTCCATATATCTTAGCCTGGTCTTGGGCAGTTTTCAAGTCAACATTTATTGCTTCTTAGCATCAAGCTATCTCCTCTTTCACTGATTCACTGTTATTGATACAGCTATGCTGTATCAGAATAATAATAATACTTGGCATCTGTATGATATTTTATTCTTTTCAGTGGGCTCTCATATAGTATTTTGTTTGATGTAATCCCCACAGCAGCTCGGGGAGGTCACTGCAGATGTTTGTATCCCCAGTTTATAACTGAGGAAATGGAAGCTTCAGAGAGGATGAGCCCATGGATCCTGTATCTTATAACTAGAAAAGCTGGGGCTTTGGACTTGCTCTTTCTGGTACACCTTATCAGTATCTGTCAGAGTAATAGAGAAGGAAGAATTTCACTCATCCGTTCAACAAGTATTTTTTGAGCCCTTACTGTGTGCCAGGCCCTGTGTTAGACGCCGGGGCTACACTGGGGAGTAAGCAGAAAACACAGAAATGCGCAGTCAGAAGCGTGGGAAGGTATAGATTTTTCCATAGGTGCCTGTGGTTTTAGGAAAGATAATGAAAACTATGGGAAATCTTTGCTGGGACACTTCGTGGTTTGGGGACCATGGTTTGAAGATCAGTGGCTTTAGAACTTTTGTCTAAGTGGATTTTCTTAAGTGTGTCTCAAAGCAATGCCTGCGGGTATACTAGTACCTGCTAGGCCTAGATAGCCTAGGAGGAAAGAGAAGGAAAGCTTAAAGGATTAATTATGTAATAATACTAGGCAACATTTATTGAGTACTTTCTATGTGTCAGGCCTTGTCCTAAATATTACAACATTAATGCATTGAATTATTGTAAGAACCCTATAAGGCAGGTCCTAATATCACTCCACATTTTACAGATGAGAAAACTGAGGCTCAGAGAGGTAAGAAACTTGCTCAAGATCACACAGCTTGTGAGTGGTGGGGTGAGGATTGAAAGCCTGGACTCCCAGTCACCTAATGTGCTGCCTTTTCTAATTAGAGAAGAGTAAGGGAGATGGGAAAAGAGGAGAGGTAAAAAGGAGAAAAGAAAGGTGTGTGATACAAACTCTTTTTGAAACACCAACACTGACTTCCTAACTGCCCAGGCCAGTGGCCTTTTCTCAGTCATCTTTTTCCAGGACTCCTCTGTGCAGTCAGCCTTGCTGGTCAGTTCATTCTGGGCACTTGTAACCCACCCAGTTCCTTGCACTTCTCGGAAGGAGTCTTTTCTTTTCCCCTGGCTGCTCTCTTCTTCCTTTTATCCTGTAAATGAAACTGTTCCACAGCACTAGGCTGTCCATATTCTGATCACTTTTGTCATAATTTTTATTTTTTAAATTATAAAAATGATTTGTATTCATTTCATTGACAATGTGGAAAAATAAAAGAATAAAGAAGAAAATGTAAGTCACTTGTAATGACACTATCCAGAGATAGCCATTATTTACATTTGCATCTGTTTGCTTCCAATTTTTCTACACATATTTGTGTATCCATGTGAATGTTTATATGTGCCTACTCATATAAAATACACAAATATTATTTTATATTATTTGCGTATTTATATTATTTCTATATAATATAGAAAATTTCCAGTTTTATTCACTTTATGATTTATTGTGCATAGTTTCCCATTCATTAGGTATTTGAACATATAACTTTTTTTTTTTTTTTTTTTTTGCATTACGCGGGCCTCTCACTGTTGTGGCCTCTCCCATTGCGGAGCACAGGCTCTGGACGCGCAGGCTCAGCGGCCATGGCTCACGGGCCTAGCTGCTCCGCGGCATGTGGAATCTTCCTGGACCGGGGCACGAACCCGTGTCCCCTGCATCGGCAGGAGAACTCTCAACCACTGCGCCACCAGGGAAGCCCTAATCATGTAATTTTTAATTGCTCTATTATATTCTTGCAAATGGGTGTATCATAATTTCTTCGTCCAGTCCACCCTCTGGGGGGCATCATTTAGTCTGTTTCCAATTTTTTCTCAGGTAAAACCAAGGCTGTGTTAAATGTCCCTATTTTTGTGACCATTACTCTTTATGCATATCTAAATCTTTAGAATAAAACCCAGAAGTGGAATTATTGGGTCAAACACTACAAACATTTTAAGGTTCTTGATGTATTTGCCAAACTTTCAGAAGGTTTATATCACTCTGCAATTTTGAATACATTTGACCCTTGATCAATGTGGTGATTAGGAGCACTGAATCTCTGTGCAGTTGAAAATCTGCATGTAACCTATAGTTGGCCTTACCTATAACAAGTTCCTGCATATACGTGTTTCCAACGCATCCACAGATTCAACCATCCATGGATTGTGCAGTACTATAGTATTTACTCTTGAAAAAAATACGCATATAAATGGACCTGTGCAGTTCAAACCCGTGTTGTTCAAGGATCAGCTGTACTTTCGCTCTAGGTTATTTTGTCCATCTCCTCACGTCTGCGAGAGTCCTTATTTTCAGTCCTGACTTCCCTCCCCTCCCCTGCTCTTGCTTTAAAACTATCTACTGCCCATAGCTCCACATTGATCTCCCAGGGGTGCCTTGAACCTCACATATATAAAACTAAATTCCTTATCCCTCCCTCCCCCGGCCAGTTCTCTTTTTCTTTCTTTTTTTGGTGGCATCATTCTCTTGCTCATTCAAGCTCTGCCTCTTCCAGGCATTTGTCAGGTTCTGACCATACTTTTAAACTTAAGCATGCTTCAGAATCATCTGGAGGCTTGTTAAAACACAGAGTGCTGAGCCCTGTCCCCAGAGTTCCTCGTCCAGTAGGTCTGAGATGGAGCCTGAGAAGCTGCATTTCTAATGAGTTCCCCTTTAGATGATAATGTTCCTATGAGGATGACGCTGGGAGCACAGCTCTAGGGAGTCTCACATCCGTTTCTCCTGTCTGCTCCCACATGTGGACTATTTTAGTGAACCATTAGTTGATTTCCTCATTGGATATCTTTCCCTCTCTGGCATATTTGGAAAAGGCAGATCAAACTTCTTTTTTTAAAAATTAATTAATTAATTGGTTTATTTATTTTTGGCTGCATTGGGTCTTCGTTGCTGCGCGGGCTTTCTTTAGTTGCGGTGAGCGGGGACTACTCTTCGTTGTGGTGCGTGGGCTTCTCATTGCGGTGGCTTCTCTTGTTGCAGAGCTCGGGCTCTAGGCGTGCGGGCTTCAGTAGTTGTGGCACGCGGGCTCAGTAGTTGTGGGACACGAGCTTAGTTGCTCTGCGCCATGTGGGATCTTCCCAGATTGGGGCTCGAACCCATGTCCCCTGCATTTGCAGGCGGATTCTCAACCACTGTGCCACCAGGGAAGTCCCAGGTCAAACTTCTTAAACCACAGGTATGATCTTATTATTTCCCTTTTCTAAAACCTTTTGGCTTTTTCTTTATTCTCCCTGAATTGAGTTTGAACTTCTTAGTGTGGCATAATCAGTTATTATGATATATCCATATGGCACTTTACAGTTTTTGTTTGTTTGTTTGTTTGTTTGTTTTTTTGCGGTACGCGGGCCTCTCACTGTTTTGGCCTCTCCCGTTGCGGAGCACAGGCTCTGGACGCGCAGGCTCAGTGGCCATGGCTGACGGGCCTAGCGGCTCCGCGGCATGTGGGATCTTCCCGGACCGGGGCACGAACCCGTGTCCCTTGCATCGGCAGGCGGACTCTCAACCACTGCGCCACCAGGGAAGCCCAGTTTTTAAAAATAGACTCTATTTTCTAGAGCAGTTTTAGCTTCACAGCAGTATTGAGTAGACAGTACAGAGATTTCCCATATGCCTCCTGCACTTCACAGTTTTCAGAGCACTTTCATGCATTATCTTTTGTCCAGGGTTTTCTATAATCTGGCTGCCACTCATGCGGTAAAGTGAAAAAAGCACTTAGCAAGAAGTTAGGAGACTTGGGTTCTTCTTAATTCTACCTTTAACTGGGACTGAGTCAGTTTCTTCACCTATAAATAAAATTGGAGGGTGGGCACATAAGGTCTTTAAAGGTTTCTTTAAAGAAACCTTTCTAACTTTATCTTCTATTCCTCTCCCCCGACAAAACTTACGCTCCAGCTGAGCTGAGCTCTTTACTAGTCTCCAAAGGTACATTTCGTTTTCTGGCTCCATGCCTTTGCTCATGCTGTTTCTTCCCCATAGAAGGCCCTCTTCGTCATCTCTTTCACAGTCCTTCAAGGACCACCTCAAACATCATCTCTTTCCACAGAGCTGTTCTTTTCATCCTTTCCCCTCTTTGGTATTGCCTAGCCTTTGGCTTGTACCCCTGCCCCTCTTACAGTGTGTGTGACTTACTACCATATAAGGTTATTTGTGTATAAGTCTCCTCTCTCCTGACAGAATGTACATTCTTTGAGGACAAGGGATGTCTTATTCATCACTCCGCACCACTGCCCGGTGCCTTGTATGGTGCCTTGTATGCAGAGGTTATTCAGTAAGTACTTGAGGAATGAACATGGGTTTCAGGTACCATTCATAAGCACCAGGGCTGTAGGTAGTTGGTCTTTTCTGTACATGGGATGACCCTGAATAACCTTGACATTTGATATGGGAGAACTGCCTATGCAGTTTGAAATACTGGCATATGAGGATTCAGAAAGGCCAGCAGTTGAAAAGTGGTCTTGTAGCGGGTAATAGTTGACATCAAAGTTTATGTATACAATAACGGTCTGGGCTGAAAAGGATGGGTATTGCAAGGTAATGGAACAACATACCTCCTAAGCCACATTTGTGGGTTTTGTTTTTGTTTTTTAAACAGGGAGCCCATGGCCAAGATAGATGAGGGGGTGGCAGCCCCAGTAGGTGGAGGTGCTGCCCGACTCCGATTTTTCTCCATGAAGAGGACAGTATCTCAGCAGTCATTTGATGGTGTCTCATTGGATAACAGTGGCCCCGAAGACCGGATTTCAGTGGACAGTGATGGCAGTGAGAGCTTTGTGATGCTCTTGGAGTCTGGTAGGTGTAAGCAGAGCCGGGCAGAGTTGTAGAGCCCCAAGAGTGTTCTTTGTAATGCCTGTATTCAGACCAGCAGGATGCAAAAGGAGCTGAGATTTGATAAAGTAGACATTTTCTTAATAAAAAAACCAAAAGAAGAGAGAAATTTTAGTGGATTTGTGGCTCTGACTTTATCCCCACATCTTCTAGGTTATTGATTAGTACTTGACCTTTATCACAGAACAACACTCAAAGGAGAGAGCGCTAGTCTTACAGCCATGTAGCTGTGGCGGTAAGACTAATTCTGTGGCTGTATCAATGGTGTGTGTGTTTGTTGTCTGCTTTTTGCCTAAACTATGTATTTTATTGTTGGAAAATAACTAGGAGCTTTTTGTCTATGATAAAACAAGTAACCTTTAGGCATTAGATTAATCACCACTAGGAGTTAACACTAGTTCTTTCAGCTTATTGAAATGAAAACTTTTAAAATCGCCCCTTAAGAGTATCTAAATGAAAATAAAAAGAGAATGTACTGTTTCTTAAGCTGGATGGTATATATCCATGTTTGTTTTGTTATTATTATTAATTTCTTATGGGAAAATCCAAATATTTTAAAAGAGAATCAAATAGCGAACTTTCATATACCCATTACCTAACTTCAGATATTAAGAACTCATGGCCATTCTTGTTTTATATATTCTCTGCCCACTTCCCTTCCTCCCATATTATTTTGGAGCAAATCCCAAACATATCGTTTTATCCATAAATACTTTCATTATGCATCTCTAGAAAATACAAATTTTTTAAATATTAAGAATTAAAAAAAATTATGATAAAATACACATAACATAAAATTTACCATCTTAACTATTTTAAACTATAATTTAGTAGCAATAATTACCTTCAAATCATTGCACAACCGTCATCACTATCCATCTCCAGAACTCTTTCATCTTGCAAAACTATACCCATTAAACAATAACTCCTCATTCCCTCTTCCACCAGCCCCTGGCAATCACCATTCTACTTTCTGTCTCTATGAATTTGACCATCTGGGTACCTCACATAAATGGAACCATACGTGACTGGCTTGTTTCATTTCACATAAAATGTCCTTAAGGTTCATTTACGTTGTATGTAGCATGTGTCAGAATTTCCTTACTTTTTAAGACCATTATTTGTTGTATGTTTATACCACATTTTGTTTAACCATTTATCTGTCCATAGACACTTAGGTTGCTTCCATTTACAGACTTTTTTTAAGGTGACCAAATACCATTGTCCTTTTAAAAATTAACAATAATTCCCTAAATTCATTAAATATCTAGTTAGTCTTCAAATTTCCAGGTGTCTTATGAGTGTCATAAGTGTTTTGTTTTTACAGTTGTCACTGTTTTTAGAGATTGGATTTGAATAGAATTTTTTGACTCTCAAATTCTTTTGTTATCTTTCTTATGCAGAGTCTGGTCCAGAATCTCTTCCACCAGGATCTCTTCCCAATGTCTTAGAGAGTGCTGGTGTTCAAGGGAGCCCTGTTGCGGATAGTTATGGCCAGGGGTCACCAGAGGCCAACAGTTCAGCCTCACCCGGTGGGGAAGACCTCCATCTTCACCTGGTCAGCTGTTCTACTTTCTTCTCTGCAGAGGGTAGGCTCTAAGCTGGAAGCTTGGGACTCAGCTAAGGGAGTCTCCTTTTACAGGTCTCAGTTCTGGTCCTGAAGGTGAATGAGGTGTCTTTGGGGATTGAGGTACGTGGTGAGGACCTGACTGTGGCCCTGCAAGCAGAGGAGCTGACCCTCCAACAGCTAGGCACCGTGGGACTCTGGCAGTTCCTGCATGGACAGTGCCCAGGTGAGGATGGTGGGATTGCCGGAGAGCTGGTGGGGTTTTTCTGGGGCATCCATAGCTTAACTTGCTCCTGGCACTGTGCTCCAAGGGCAGCTACCTTAGTGCCAAGCCCTTGGCGCTTCTCTCCAGCAGCCATTAGGGGGAGGAAGAAGTCTAATGAAGCCTCCTTCTTGCAAGGAGCCTCCCAGAGCTCTTTCTGGGGTTTTGCACTCAGTAGGCTAGTCTCCATCCTCACCTCCCAGGTGCTCCTTATGCTTATACATGAGGACTGTGTCCACTTCTTTGTGAGGCTGCTAACATCAAGCTATATCTGATCAGGGAACTTCTGATTCAGTCCTTTGATGTGAATTATCATTTATACCTTAAAAGATGACAGGAAAAATCTGGGTTTAAGCTACATGCTTTGTTTAAAAGTTTTTTTAAAAATATTGAGTAGAGGGCTTCCCTGGTGGCGCAGTGGTTGAGAGTCTGCCTGCCGATGCAGGGGACGCGGGTTCGTGCCCCTGTCTGGGAAGATCCCACATGCCGCGGAGCGGCTAGGCCCGTGAGCCATGGCCGCTGAGCCTGCACGTCCGGAGCCTGTGCTCTACAACGGGAGAGGCCACAACAGTGAGAGGCCTGCGTACCGCAAAAAAAAAAAAAAAAAAAAATTGAGTAGATACTAAAGAATACTTGTAAAATATATATAAGGTATAAAATAACAACAGTACAATGAACCCATGTACCCACTACCCAGTTTAGTAAATAGAACAGTACCGTTAACTTTAAAGTCCCTGGGAGTCCCTCTCCAGAACCTTCCTCTTGCCTCTCACCTATCATAGGGAATCACTGTCCTGAATTTTGCATTTCTCATTCTCCTGCTTTAAAATTCTTCTGCATGTGTTTGTATCAATGTATTATTTAGCTTTGCAGTTTTTCAGGTTTTTCTAAATGGAATCATGGTTTGTATTCTTTTGTGATTTGCTTCCTTCAAGCACCATGATATTCTTCAAATTCTTCTAGGTTGTTGAGTTAGCTATAATTTATTCAATTTTACTACTATATAATATTCTATTGTAGAAATGTACCACTTTTTGCTTTTTTAAAAACTGCTTCTGCGTACTATGAAATTCACTCCTTGTAAGTATACAATTTGATAAATATTAGTAAGCTTACAGGGTTCTACAACCATCACCATCACCCCCAAAATATCTCTTGTACCCATTACTCTAGTTACTTCTTCAGTCTATTCTGAACAGGCATTTGGGTTGTTTCCAGTTTTTTTGCTATTTCAAATAGGGTTGTCTTGACATGCCCATCCTTGTACACGTCTCCTGATATGTATGTTGGAGAGTTTCTCCAGGTTTATATTCCTGAGGAAATAATTGTTAGGTCATTAGGATAGGTATAGCTTTAACCTTAGTAGATAATGCCAATTTGTTTTCCAGAATGGTTGTACCAATTTGCATTTATATAGGTATGTAAGTTGTTTCATAGCCTTGGCTACACCTGAGATTATGCTTTATGCAGTTTTGAGTAAATTAGCATAGATCCCACTTGGCTTCCTCAGAGAGAGGTGAGAAGACCAAGACTTGGAGAAAGGAAGAGATGATCAAATTTAGCAGAGCTGAGGGTCCTCTGTTTGTTTGTTTGCTTATTTGTTTGTTTTTGGCTGTGCTGTGTGGCTTGCGGGATCTTAGTTCCCTGACCAGGGATTGAACCTGGGCCACAGCAGTGAAAGCGCCGAGTCCTAACCACTGGACCGCCAGGAATTCCCAAGGGTCCTCTGTTTTAAGAGCTTTGCCTTGGCCATCAGCCCAGTGCCTCTGATTCATAGAAAGACCAGCTTTTTATTGGTCCTTAACATCCCTTCTGTCATGAGAGGCATTAGAGCAAAGTAGCCAAGCCCACAGTCTTTGCAGTCAGGCTGCCTGCGTGCAAATCATATCCTTGCTACTTACAAGTTGTGTTACTTTGGGCAAGTTACTCTGTGTGCCGTAGTTCTTTCATCTCTAAAATGGGAATGATAATAATACTTCCGGCCCAGGGAATATATATATATATATATATATATATATATATATATATATATAAAGTGCTTAGAACAATCACTGGCTAGTAATTAATTAATATGTTTTCCTTCTGTCTTTCTTCTCAAAGGCACAAGCTTTCAGGAAGCCTCAACTTTGAAGACTGGCCACATCAGGCCAGCTGTAGGCCTTCGCTTTGAGGTGGGGCCTGGTGCAGCTGTTCATTCCCCTCTGGCCACACAGAATGGCTTCCTACGTTTCTTGCTTCAGGACTGTGACCTTGAGCTGCTCACTTCGGTGCTCAGTGGCCTGGGGCCCTTCTTGGAGGATGAGGAGATCCCACTGGTAGTTCCCATGCAGATTGAGCTCCTGAACTCTAGGATCACTCTAAAGGTGAGAGGAACTTTTGGGTTTTACCCTAGACTTTGTCAGGCAAGAGATTCTGGCAGTGACAGCTGTTAACTTCTTCTCCTGTCCCTGTAAAATGTGGTGAGGATCAAGTAAGGAAATGCATATTAGCATTCTTTGTCAGTATTACAGTAGTACATAAAAATGTGTTGCTGGCAAAGAGTCCTGGGTTCAAGTGAGGGGATCTTGTCTCTAGCCCTGACCCTTGGCATGCAGCATGACTGTGCAAGCCCATTAGGTTATCAGATCCTCAGTCTCACCACCTCTAGGAGTGGGAGAGACTCAATTATGCCTCTCACATCTCGCAAGAATGTGTGGATAAACATACATTTGACATAAAAGTGCTTCCAGGGCTTCCCCGGTGGCGCAGTGGTTGAGAGTCCGCCTGCCGATGCAGGGGACACGGGTTCATGCCCCGGTCCGGGAAGATCCCACATGTCGTGGAGCGGCTGGGCCCGTGAGCCATGGCTGCTGAGCCTGCGCGTCCAGAGCCTGTGCTCTGCAATGGGAGAGGCCACAGCAGTGAGAGGCCCGCGTACCGAAAAAAAAAAAAAAAAAAAAAAATGCTTCCAGCTCAATGGTAGAAGCATGGCTTGTTACCTAAGTTGCTCTGAGCTGGTTGGGGGCATCATGTGGTTTCTCTCTTTCCTACAGGACGATATCCCCCCCATCTATCCGACCTCTCCAGGCCCCATCCCCATCACTCTATCTGTGGAGCACGTTGTGCTGAAGCGGAGTGACGATGGTGTGTTCCACATAGGCGGTGAGTTGGGCTCGTCAGCCTCCCGGCTTCTCTGCCTTTTTGCTCCTGTAAGGGAATAGGTGACAACTAGGAATAGTCTGCATGTTGCTGGCAGCTTGTCATTTAGAACCTTTACTTTTTTCCAGCTGCTGCTCAGGACAGACCATCAGCCGAAGTACTTAAAAGTGAGAAGAGGCAGCCCCCAAAAGAACAGGTGTTTCTGGTGCCCACAGGGGAGACTTTTGGTCCACAGGTGAGGATATAACTGAACAGCACCTTTCCCATAAACCCTGAGGGGCTGTAATCACAGAAGCTGGTAAAACCCAGAGAGCTGAAAAGGTTGCTTGTGCTGGGTACAGCTGGGTGTTCTGGGCTCCTGTCACCTAACAGCAACTTCTAGAAGTGCTGAACAGAGGGTGTAAGTCAGGAGCTGGAGGTGAATAGTTGCTGATGACATCTTCCACCTGTTGCTGTCCCTGCAACTGATGAACTCTGAAGAGGGGTTTAGGCTCTTAGAAAATATCTAGTTGGGTTCTCTTGATCATTGACCGTACTTGTGGGTTGTTCTGCTTGAATTCTTACTCCTTGTTCCCTTACTGGATGTTTCTGCAAGGTGTGTTACCTTATTCATTCACTGTGAATTACTAATTGTTCCTCAGGTACAAGAACTGCCTACCCTACAAAAGGAACTTATAGAAACTAAACAAGCATTGGCTCATGCCAACAAGGATAAAGAGAAACTTCTTCAGGAGATTAGGAAATATAACCCCCTCTTTGAGCTCTGACTGCAGTGGCTCAGCCATCTGTGCCAAGGAGAGAGGAGGAGATCACCAGCAATCACACCACCTGTGACAGGCACCATCCAGTGTTGGACAAGTCAGCTAAGGATGCTCAACTCACTCCTCGTGGTGTCCTTTCTACTAGCAGTTCTGACTTGGATGGAAGACAGGGCAAAGTATTACCACGTTCCAGGAAGTTGGGGGCAGCTTTGTGCGTGGCTCAGGCATCACGTCTTTCCTGTATAAAGCCTTTTGGCCCTCTGCACACTAGGTGGAATCTCCTCAACACTGTAGGGTCATTTCACCGTCTGGTTTCATAGCAGAGACATTTGCTTGCTCCACCTGTGTGAACAAGGCAGAGTACCCGTCTCCTCAGTTGGTCACCCACAGAGCCACCAAAGATTCTATGTTCCAGAGCTTCCTGTAGTGGACCTGAGAAGTCCTTGGCCTGAGCTTCGGCCGCGGTAGTAGAGTGGAACAGGAAATAGCCAGCATGGCGGGAGCCTGGGGAGGCACAAGAATAAATGAGACATGGATTCTGCCTTGTTTGGAAAGGAAACCAAGCTCATGTCATCTTGGCTCATATTACAATCAGATTTTTCAGGGTTAAGCTTTCTTTCTGTGATTCTTTCATCGCTGTGATGCTGTGGTAGGAAGTAAACAACAGTAACAGCTCACTTGTATCATCTTTCCCTTCTATAACGCAATTTGTTTGAAATTTAAGAAGAAACTATTCACCCTGAGCTAGGTTGAAGGCATGACATGGTGAGGATCGGTAGGGGAGCTTGGTTCTGCGCCGCTGTTGCTGGCCATGTCCTGTCTCTCTTCCACAGCTGCACCTCACAGGTTATTTCGTGTCTCCCTGGGGTCCCTGGCACATCTGCTCTCCCAGCCCTATGACTTTCTACCAGCACTCTCATTAGCACTTGGTGGTTTGGGAGCTGAAAATGTGTTTTAAACTGTAACAATAACATCTCAGCCTGTTTCCTCTCACCCCCCTCTATCACTGTGGCTTTTTAAAATCATGTTAGTTTGACTTAAGTAAAAGACAAAGCAAAACAAAACCCTTCAACCTAGCTAGGTTTTGCCCCTGCCTGATGAAAGAGCTATTTCCCCCTCTTTCTTTACTACCGAATTATTTACCAACACTCTATCTTCATCCATACTGCTCTGTGATATACTTCAAGCTGTGTTGGACAGAAGTTCATCAGCTAACTCACCTTGAATTGGCAAGATGGCAAAATAGTGATTTAGTAGTGTCACTAAAGTCTTAATCACACATGACCTACTGAAGGAAAGATAAAATGGTTTCCTTTATGGGAAATCATGCCTGACTTGAATATTCTAGTTTTTTGAGGATAAAAAGAAATATGTGTTCAAGAAGGAACAAGATCTAATTTGCTCAGACTTTTATAGACTTTTGTTGTGGTTCTTCACTAAGGCAGTCTTAAAAACAACAATTACTATGAGATTATGGGAATGTTCTGTCATGCTTAAGAAACAACGTAGAGACGTAAAAATAAACACCTTTCTAGAGAGAATGTTAACAGGGTAATTTCCCTATGGGTTGATGCTTGGTTTAACCTTATTTAAGAATTTTATAAATAACCTGAAAGTAGGATATTACAGTGCAATCAAATGTCACTGCTTCCAGGCAGTGAAAGATAAATCAGAAGAAATTGAAAAAAAAAAAAGTGAAATTGCAGAAGATTCACATACTGGGCTGTGAATACTCAGGAAAGTGACAGGTGAGGTTCTGTGTAGGTAAGTGTGAAGTAACGCACTTATGGGAGAATCAGCAACCAGCGAGGCAGTGAGCTCTGTTAGAACTCAGGAAAGAAACCTAAGCATTGCTGAGAGGGAGGAGGGGTCAGTGTTCTGCTGTGGCCAAAAGCCCGACTGCATCATCAGGAAGGGCACGTGGAGCCAACACAGAAAACAGCACCTCATGCAAGGCCATGGTAATGTCTGAATATCTGTGCACTTCTAGTGACCTTATTTACAAAGTATATGGTGAAGAGAGGAAAGGTCCAGAGAACAGCAAAAATTATCAGGTGGTGGAGGTACTTCCACATGTGGACACATCTTTAAAATGTTGGCTCCAGTTCTGGAAAGATGAAAGCTGAGGGTAGTGTTAGATCAGATATTCAGTCAAGAGCAGGGACATGTTCTTCAGGTCCCAAAATACTAGCTCTAGGTCTGTACCTATTAGCCTTAGGTAAAAGAAAGCACTTCTCGTAGCAAATCAGAAACTTCTAGAGGTCATTGTTCAAGAAGTGGTGCTGGCAGAAACTGTATGGGTGCAGAAGGTTTAAGAGGAATCCTTGCATGATGGTTTTCCAAGAGGAATTATGGAAAACTAGGGCTATTTGGTGATATACAACGGAGAGGGTAACTGCATCCCTCCACAGACTCCCCCTTAAGTGCCTCTTTCAAAGGCAGAATGATGAACAAAAAGAATCACTGCTCCTCTCAAGTATGGCATTTCTCATATGTTTAAAGGGGGAGGAGGGAGAGCCAGTAGCCAGAAAATAGAATTATTCAACCTTAGGTTCACCTGAATTGGTATAAAATCACATTCTGATTCTCTTCCCTTCCCCTCCTCTTCTACCCACTGTGTCCCTCCATGCAAAGAATTGCTTGGTACACCCTCACTTTAAGCTTGTGCTTGGTGGGAGGCAATAGAAACAAATCTGGCAAGCACTGAGGCTCACCCCTTTAATGAGCAGAGCTCAGTCAGGTTTCTGGGCTCTCTGGCGCTCTCATCCATGTGACAAATGGAGCCCTAGAATTTGAATTTCCTTATGTGACAGCTTTGGGCATTGTGTCTTGAAGTTCCTGCCTCAGGAAATGTGGTTGGGGTCAATGTCCCATGGAATTTTAGTAAAAATCATCTTGTATAACTTCATACTCCTATTCATTGGGGGAAGAACGACTTTCATAATGAAGAAATGTGACCTTGTTGGTAGTCCTCAGGATAAACGTAAAGGAAAAAGACAGAAGGAAAACATAGTAGTATCAGCTCCTTTGGACTGTTTACAATTTCTGCCTTGGAGCTCTAAGACTCTGTGAACAAGAAATAACAATACCTCAAGAAAATGTCTGGAGTGATAGCACCGCTATCCCTCAAAAGACTTCAGCCACCGCACACCACCATTTCAGCTGTGAAGCATTTACACCTATGTATCATCTATGATTGTCTAGAGTTCCTGTTTACACAGATATACTAGAGATGTGCATATGGACTGGTTTAAATCTCTCTTAGCTGAGCTGCAGGGACGGTTATCAATCTCAAATTCTGTTCTCAACTCACTGGAATAATTAACCTAGTTTATTAGACTTAGGACAGAAGGAGTAGGTTCTGTTCTCGTGATGGCTGCTTTCTGCTGTGTATTTGATCTGACCCTCATTTTGCCACAGGCCTCAGCCTTTACGTACCCTTTTTCATGGTTCTGAAAGGAATGGTTCCTGTCTATGGAATATACAAGGGATAAGCCACCCCTCACATACCCCATAACTTAAATGCTTCCATTTAACCCATTTACATCAGTTTCCCCATAGGCTAGTTCGGGGGTAGTGGAAAGAAGAGGTAGTTTGAACATAGTGATATGGGAAGTTTCCATTCCAAACCTTTAAGTGTTTTTTTTTTTTCTCTCCCCTATTTAATACTTGCCTAATCTTCCAAAAACAGTTATAGTAATATCACAAAACTATGGAAACAACATTGCTACACAAGCTAGTAGGATGACAACTGGTTATTTGAGAACTGCAGGAGCTGTGTCATTGCCTTGTGATTTACCATAGTAATTACTGTGTTTCAAGAGATTCTGGTGTGATGTCCTATCCTTTCAGGGACTATGGCCTTCCCCAGGATCTTTCCCCACCTTCTGCTAGAATAGTAATATTCCCATTCACCTCTGGGTAGGTATGGATAGTAGCTGTTGTTGAATGGGGATTATTTTCTCCCTCTCTTAAAACAGATACAAGGGGAAACACTCTCAGATAACCTTAAACTGTGAGGCTTTGCTAAGTGGCTAGACTTGGGATGTGAACTTCCTTCTTTATTATTTGTAAATTTCAGCCTTATCCAGTATCTCAAATTGCAATAGGTATAGTTCTTATAACCACTCAAAAAGCTCCCTCTGAGAGCTGAGAGAAGATCTGTTTTTGTTTCTCCCTTCAATATATTAGTTTTTGGTCAAGATTTAGCCTGAGTCTTACAGCATTTCTTTGTGGAATACACTACTTAAGTGTCTTCTCCATTGGCTAACTACATGTTTAAAGCCATGAGTTTTAATGTAAGATACGAAAATCCAGATTTGCCCAACTTTGTGTGTCCAGGCTGTTTTCCCCACTCAGGGTGCTAAACAGAATTGGAATCTTTACTAAGACATGCTCAGGAAAGCTTCAAAAGAGAACAGCTTCAAAACCCCTCTCCTTATGACACCAAATGATTGAGAGGAAAGAATTCTTGGGGATTGCCAATTATATTACAGTAGCCTTATTACTGCTAATCACTGTCAATAAAAGGTCACTCCATTCCCCTCTACGTGAGGAAAACAATGAGAATGTATCCAATGAACTGGAATATTGGTCAGTATTGGGAAATATTAATGTTACAGTATCTAATCAAACCTTGAGTGTACTGGTTCTGTGAACCACTTGAAAAAAGCAAATTAAACTTATTAAACAGTATTGGTTCTGGTATATCTGTTTATAGCAATTGAAACATGGGTTTTTACATTGTTTTTAAGTACTTTAAGTACTCTTTTATGAGATAAAATTTTAATGGTTCTGGTAGGAAATGGGGAGGGCTCAAATTTTCACAAAAAAGCCAAGACCAGTTTTATTCTGACACCAAAAAAGAACGATGAACTTCTCCCCACCATTCCAACCTGCTAGCCAGAAAATGAATGCACACTTGGCAAGTTGGAAAACAGTTTAATGATCACTCACCAAAATGTTTACAAGGACAGACTATTCCACTACTGCTGTCACCGTGTCCTTCACGGTAGAGTATCACAAGTCAAAAGTTTCTGATTGTTTCATTTACTTAAAACCAAATGTAAGAAACAACCTAAGTCATTGCAACTTCAGGCTTCAATGTGAAACCGTCAAACCGTCTTGGAAGCGTTTTCTTTCTGAAAGCAGCATTCCTGTCCAGAAGATGCTTAAGGCTCATCAACCTTTCTTCTTCCAACTAGCCAGTAATAGTTAAATGCCTCAGATTGCCCTCAGAGGTCCCAACATTTAGTCAAGGCAAGTATGAAACAGGCTGCATGCCTTCAAGGTGTAATGAATATCAGAGTTTTGAGGAAGACATTAAAGCATCATGGAATCCTTCGAGGACTGAGATACTAAAGCACCAGTGCAGAGAGTCTCATGCAATAGGAAGTCTGGAATGAGTACTTCTTCCTTCAGTACCAGGCCCTTCTAGACTGTGGTTTAGAAGAAGATGATTTTTTTGTGCTTCGAGTTGGGAATTTGCCCCTTCGACTTCAGCCTCCGAACAGCCTCCCTCATATGTTTGGGTTGTAGCGGTGGCATTTCTCCCCACTTCTCACACACATCCAGTGCTAAACAGAGGGCAAGGAGAGAGTTTCATTATCACACAAGAGCTTATGTATTACAATCCTTTTGAGTCCTGTAATTCTCATTAACTCTTCTTAAGCTTGCTAAAGAAATAAACCAAGACATTTTCCCTTCTTAAGAGAATGCTATAAAATGTATCATGTTAGCTTTAGTATATCCCACATCAGGTTTTATCGTAGGCAAGAGTTTAAAACATATCTTCTCCTTAAATAATAGGTATTTCACCAGCTAGAAATTAGCAATGGGCAGCAGCCAGGTTCTTTACTTGATGGACAGGGGGCAGTTCCCAGGGATCATAACATCAGGGACAACTACTCACCATACCACACTGGTCAGCCCCAGTGATTGCTTTTTTTTTGTATCTTTACTTTTGGCAGCAGAAATGAGCAAAATCCATTGGAGGAAAATACAAAGTCTGCTTCTGTCACCCTGGGCTGAGGACAGGAATCAGGAGGGCAGATTTCCTAGGTGTTTCCAGGTCTTCCAGTATTGAAACTTTCAAGGAATAATGTTCATGCTCTCCTGAATGCAAGGCTCCCTTTATAGTGTAAATGGAAACCACCACTGGTGCCTTAATAAGTCCCTCACTATAGATATTCTTGGAAATAAGACCACCACAGGCTCAATCCAGTATTTAGACCAACACCACTCACCTTCTTCTACCACCTCCCCGACGAAAACTTTGGAAATACCAGACATAGCAATAACAACATTCTGAGACACAGAGGTACCAGTGATGGACTGGATCAGCTTGAAAGAAGGACAAAAGACTGTGATTAAGGTAGTCAAGGACTGGCTTTGGAACATAGTACCCATAAGAGCTCTGCACTGAAAGAGTTCGCTAAAGGCTGGATCTGAAATTGACACCAGTAAAACAAAAGGATTCAGGTGTATAATGGCCTATTCTATTTGTTGAGACCCTATCCCTAGACTACAAAATCACAACTGGTCAGATTATTGAGGGGCATGCTATTTTTATTTTCCTGCCTAAATGTTCCACCAACTTGCCTAACACCTCACTTCAAAATGCTAATGGATACAGCTCTTGAGTCTCATTCAGTTCTCATAGCTCATGGAAATGAGTGTGGTAGTCCATCCTTACCCTTTTAATGGCGGCCTTAGGGAAAGCTGACCGGCGATACATTTCATAACGGTTCAGCTGCTCCTCAGAAAAAGAAGAAACCAGGATTCTAGACAAAGATTCAGGTAATTAAGTTCACTTATTAGAATGAATACTTAAGATATATATTACTATGTCAATAAAAGCAAGTCTCAGATATTTAAAAAATAAATTTTTCAAGGGATCAATAGTATTAGGCTTAGTGTTTATGAGGAATGAAGAGAAAGCATTTCTACTCTTTCGGAACTTGACAATAAGTGAAATGCAAGTTCCTTTCTTACTTCACTAAGAACAAAAACAATGTTGGGTCATTGAATCACACTATACAGGTTATGTTTTCAGCATTAGGCTCTCTCTCCCCATAAGGCTACCTCACTACACTTCACATTAAAGATAAAAATTTAATATGTAAATTTATATTCAAACCAGTAGTTTCCAACATTAACAGATTAAGGGGAAATTTTATAAAATATATGGAAAAGGGTTAATAATCTTAATATATAGTTAAATTTTCAAATAAATTAAAAGATGGCCATACCAATTTTAGAAAATGAGCAAAGGAAGTGAATAGGAAATTTACAAAATATACCAATGGCCAATATATAGAGAGGAAAAACATTAAGCTTCAGTATTAACTAAAGAAATTAAAATGATGAACTAAAGCAAGATTAACATTTTTCATAAAACAGATAAAGAAGTATTAAAAAGCATGGTATTAGTGAGGATGGGAGGACACAAACTCATACATGCTGGTAGACTGTGAGGTGGAACAACCTTTTTGGAGAATCTGGAAATACAAATGAAAATCCTTTGAAAATGTTCATACTGTTTAAACTACCAATTACCTTCTAGGAGTTTATTTTAGGAAGTAAATGGACAAGTATGCAAAGATGTGCTCAAAGATGTTGATCATAATGTTGTCAAAAGAGGAAAAAAAAAAAACCCAGAACAACTACAGAAATAGGTTACATTATAGTGCATCCACATAATGGAATACAATGCGGCCATTAAAAATTATGATTTATGGGCATATTTACTGACATGAAAATATTTAGCTATATACTGATATATCAAACATTAAAGAATATATCTGAAAAGGTATATACCCAAATATATACCCTGGGTAAACTCTGGGTGGTGGAATTGTAAGTAATTATTTTTTCTATTTTTCTGTATTTTCTGAATTATTTGCAATGAACCCATACCATTTTTACAATCAGAAAACATAATGAAGCTATTTCCATTTTGAAGAAAATTATGACCTAGACGTATAATTATTGACATGGAAAACATTTACCATATATAATGTGGAAAACAGGTTACATCTTTGAAATTTTAAATTTAATTTATAGATATATATATGTAAAGAAAATATCTTGGTGAATATACATCAAAATATTAACTGTTTATTTTGGTGGTATGGTGATATTTTTCTTTTTACTTATATTTTCTATACCATAACATAATACAATATTAATTGCTTTATTTTCTTTTGAGTTTAAAAAAGAAAAAAAAATTTAAGGACAAGAAAAATGTATTAACTTTGTGTGGCCAGGTTAGAGCCTTGAAAGGGGAAAGATCAGAAAAGTGACTTACTGCATCTTTTGAATCTCATCTTCATCCACTTTCTGCTTCTTCTCTTTCTTTTCTTTGGTATCTATTTTCAGTTTTTTGGCTGCAGGAGTAAGTAATGATGAGTCTTCCCTTTCAACTGCTGTTAAATCTGAGATATCCTGACTCTTGAGCTAAGAAGACAAAAGAAACCCTTTATATATTTGGCCTACTTCCCAGACTTGGGTAAGGTAAGAAGACATCATTTCTCATTACAACACAACAAATCCACTTATTTCTATAGTTTTTTGGTTCCAGGCATTGGCTGTACCATCAAATATAAGCTACCCTGTCTCTCCTAAAGGAGTTTTTAGCCCAGCTGTGGAAAGAAAACCTACTACATAGTCCAGTTTTCCAGGTTAGCTATGATCCTAGTTCCAGTTATCTGTTTACAAGGGCAATGTAGTGCCAAGGATCATGAAAACCACTCTCCCCGATCCCCTTCTTCTGACCTCATTCTTTAGAGGGGATGTCATAAAAGTCCTCTCCACCCAGCCAGCTCTTCTTCATCTAAATCTATAGATCTCTTTACTGATGATGATCCCATGTGGAAAGAATATTAAAAAGGAGGCACCTTCTCATCAAAACAGTGTTTTTTTGAATTTGGGACTTTTAAGTGAGCTTCTCCCACATGTAGGGCTCTTTTCTTCCTATCTTTCAATACCACTGTATCATGCAAATATTTACTTCCGATTACTAGACTGAACTTTATTTTTTAGTTCTTTTAATTAATTTATTTTTGGCTGCATTGGGTCTTTGTTGCTGCGCGCGGTCTTTCGTTGCAGCAATTGGGGGCTACTCCTTGTTGCGGTGGCTTCTCTTGTTGAGGAGCACAGGCTCTAGGCACGCGGGCTTGGTAGTTGTGGGCTCTAGAGCGCAGGCTCAGTAGCTGCGGCACATGGGCTTAGTTCCTCCACGGCATGTGGGATCTTCCCGGACCAGGGCTCGAACCCGTGTCCCCTGCACTGGCAGGCGGATTCTTAACCACTGCGCCACCAGGGAAGCCCTTAGACTGACAACTTTTTGAAGATAGGTTTGTCTCTTATTTATCTCTCCTCACATAAATATTTACCATTGTTTTACTCATACTAGATGTTTAATATCTGTTTAATAACGATGACAAAAAAAATCCAAACTTCATCCCCTCCAACAATATAGAATCTAAGGATACAACAAACCTCATTAATGAGATTTAACTTCTGTTTCCTTAAAGAGAAACTCACATTTAAACTCATACAGGAATATGAGAAGTACGTGAAAGCGAAGGCAGTAAATATTTAACAACCTTTTCAACTTCTTCTCAAGTTACTGATATATACAAATCTTCTAACTTCTTTGTGCTTCAATTTTGGTGATTTATATTATCCTTAAAAATGAGCCATTTTTCTTGAAGTTTCAAAATTGTTCTAAACTTGAACATCAAATTTTCTTAAAGGTTAAAGATCTCCATATCAGTGCCTATAGCCCTTTCTTATTTCATAATGTTGTACATTTACATTTCAAATAACCAGGTCTTAATTTTATTGTTTATGTTTTTAAAGCACTAATTCATTAACATCTACTTTCATCCTGATTAATTCCTTGCTCCTACATTCTTCTGGTTTATTTTGTTCTTTTATTGGTTTCTTGAGCTGGGTGCTTATTTTCAATATCTCTTGTTTGTTAGTAAAAATATGTAAGGTTATGAATTTTTCTTTAAATAAAGTTTTGGTCAAATCCCATTGGATTTGATGTGGCGTTCTCTTTGTTAATTTCTTTAATCCAAAGGCTATTTAGAAACTAGTTTAAAATGTCCAGGTGTTAGTTTTTTGGAGGGAGTGGGAGTGGAAGAAACTTTTTGTTGTTAATTTCAGGTTCTATTGCACTGTACTAACAGGATATGATGTTATGATTTCTACTTTTAAGAATTTATGCTTTTCTTTGTGGTCTGGTATATGATCAATTTAAAAAAGTGTTTCACAAGCATCAAAAATTTTTTTTATCTTCTAGGTGCAAATTTCTGTATGTAGTGAGCTTTTTGCTTGACTAAGCTAATTATTACTTAAATCCTTTCTGTCCTTGAGATCTGTTTTAAAAGTTCCTTCTTAAAATAGTTTTGTCACATTTTTCTTTTTCTAAAAGTTCTTAACTTTATATATTTCGATACAACTTTATGCTCGGAAAGGCTGTTTCCATTTAAAACAATGTCTTCACCCATGCTCTCACACTTATATTCAAACAGGAATTATAGCTCTGAGACCCCAAGATTCTACCTTTAGAAATGGAACCTAGAGAACGCTGAGATTCTAGTATCCTGACTGATGCTCAGCGGAGCAACATTGCTGAACTCTTGGGATGGCACAATTGATAGGTTTGGTGCTTTAGAGACCCTTGGACATTAGCACCCAGGTCACTGGTAGCAGTTAAATGTCCCAAGAGGATAAGAACGTGACTAAATTAGTAACTACCTCAAAGTCTCCCTTTAACGACTCTGCAGCCTATAATGACAAAGTTACACTTAAGCAATATCTAAGAAACCATACTGGGGTGAAAGTGGTACTAGGAATCCTAGGTTCTAGCTTTTGCCCTAAGTTTCAGTGTCGATTGGCATTGACCTCAGTTTCATCACCAGGAAAACCAAGAGATTATTTGAAATTCCCTTAGAAGTAGCTTTAACGCCTAAGGGCAGGGATTAAAAATATTGACCCAGTGCTTGGGTCTCTGGAACTGAACCGGCTCTGAAGGTTTTGTCTCCTCTCTCCCGCCAACCCCGCGATGGCAGATCTAAAGGGTCATGGTGAGTTCGACTATCTTAGCTTGGGAGGGACCAGCCAAGAAGCCTGTCAAGCAGCCCGTGACACAACTCCTCCGGCCTCATCAACACATCTCTCCCTACCTCGCCTTCTTCAGCCGAGGCCTCCTTCAATTCCCCATCTGCGTCTCCGTCAGTTTCCTCCGGGATTCCGTCCGTGTCAGTAACCCCCGGGCCCCCAGGAGCAGGGGCCGTCTCATCTGACTCCCCTGTCTCTCCACCTTTTTCCGTGGGCGACTCGCAGGCATTATCCATGGCGGCGAGAAGAAGGGAGAGGAGATCGCGGTGCTATCAGACTCAGGAGCTCGGGACTCCGCGCAGCACCGCAGCCCAGGAGCTTACTTCCTGTCGTCGCGCTGCTATGACATCACCCATACCGCTCCTCCGAGGGGTCATTAAGAGGCGCGCCTAGAGGACTTCAGGGCTCCGATTTACTTCTGATTTGGTGGCGGTGGGGAGAGGAAAAATTGAGGGCACGGAAATCAGTTTGTGGATTTTCCACCTTGGGAAACCAACATTTGTAAAGGAGAGCTTTGTTGTTTACTGAAGGGCTTCTTTTTCCTTTCCGTCTTTCTCAAAACGCAGTGTCAGTGAACTCCGTCCTTAATCCGCTTTCCTCAGGGTAAAGTTTGGGGACAGGAGAAAACTCAATTCCGTTGTTCGCCCTTGTTGTGGGATGCGGCTACCGGGCAAACGCCAGGCAGGAACTCAACCTCTTACAGTTCAATTGAACAGAGACTTCGGGCTTGTGTTAGCATTGAATTGCCAGCATTTCTCTTCCGTTCCTCAAGCACCTAGAAAGAAAGAAAATAGTCATACAGCTTGAACAGAATTTATCCAATGCATTATTAACTCCACAACTAGAGTGTCTACTTCGAGCCAGGAACAGTCCTAGCACCACAAACAAAACAGGCGGTTTCTACGCAATTGTATGATTTTCCCAATTCACCAGGACTCAAGATTGGGGTCGGTTTTACAAATCTCACTTTTAATGTCACTTTGGTTAATGTCATCAAAAGTAAGAGGAAATAGGGGCTTCCCTGGCGGTCCAGTGGTTAGAACTCCGCATTTCCACTGCAAGAGGAGCGGGTTCGATCTCTGATCCGGGAACTAGGATCCCGCATGCCTCGGGGGCGGCTAAAAAAAAAAAAAGTAAGGGGAAACAAATCCTACCGGGAGGGAGATATTTCCTTTGAGTGTTTCGCTTTAACGAGCGATTTCAGGGATTGGGAGCATGAAGTGCGGATATTTACCTTTTAAAATTTTCCTCTCTTTCTTCATTGCGGTACGTAGCGGGGGCATTTTACTCACGTCTTTATCGCTAGGTTCCCACACCCATTACATATATATGTGTTCAGAAGGAATGGCCTTGGAAATGTAGGTGCGCGTTACCATATTTCTCTCTTTGTTTCTACACTGCCTGGATGAGTTACCGTATTTTCTGTCCTGCGAGCTCCCAAAACCTTTGGAAAAGGAGAGCACTTCGGGAGGCGCAGACAGGTGAACCGCGTTTGTTCCCTTCCACTTATACAGCGGGTGACCCTGCGACGCTCTCCTCTTGACCTGGGAGGCCTGTCTCTGCGCAGCAGGGTGCACTTGGCGCAGACCACAACCACCTGTTCCCGCTCGCTGAGCCCCGCCCAGCTAGGTGGGCAAGGGGGCGGGGTGCGGGGGCGCTCTGACGCGTGACGCTGGATCCCGGAAGTGACGCGCTCCTGGGGGAAAAGGTGGGGGGAGGGGGGAGGTGTCCCGGCCGGTTTGGGGGGCGCGTTGCCCGGAGACCGAAAGTTTGCGAGCCAGAACAGGCTTGGCGGCGGCCCCGGAAAGGGGGTCCAGGGGGCGGCGGCCCTGGGGATGGGGAAGGAGCAGGAGCTGCTGGAGGCGGCCCGCACCGGACACCTCCCGGCCGTGGAGAAGCTACTGTCCGGGAAGCGCCTCTCCTCGGGCTTCGGGGGCGGCGGCAGCGGGGGCTCAGGGGGAGGCAGCGGCGGCGGCGGCGGCGGCGGCGGCGGTGGTGGTCTCGGCTCCTCGAGCCATCCCCTCTCCAGCCTGCTCAGGTGGGTAACGCTACGGGGCTGGTCAGCTGCCTGGAGACCCCTCTTCCCCTGCCCGTCTCCTGGGTCCCCAGAGAGATCGGGGCTCCGGAGGCCCTGGCGGGGTGGGTTTGCGGGGTGCCCCGGGGCGAGGGCAGGCGGCCCAAGGGGCGAGGGGCGCCGGCGCGGGTCTGCGCGGCGTCAGGCTCTCCTCGTCTCGCCTAACCCGGCAGCGAAGAATGGTGGGAGTGCCCAGGTGGCAGCCTCCGCCGCATGGCACAGCCGGGCTTCACCCTCGCCCGCTGTTGGGTGCCAGCTGTTGTATCTCACAAGCCACTTTAGAGCAGAAAATATTTATATTTTAAATCTCCCTCATCTCCTGCAGAAATTCCCACGCCTTGCAGAATCTCGCAGTTCCCTTGGAGGAAATTCTCTTGATTCCCTTCTTTTGGGAACTTGGAACCTTCCACTAGGCTCTGCAGGACGTGGCTTTTGTTGTTTATATTAAAATTGCCTCTGGGTTTATCACGCTCAAAGTGTTCTTCTTTGAGCCCCTCTTGTGCTTGAAGCTTAAATTCTGGTTCCTTATAGTGAATCTCATTGGATTAGTCTGTTAAGTGGCATATGCAGGGTTCATCAGGGGGTTTATTCATCAAAAAATAAAGCTTTAGAAAGACTTGTTTAGGAGGCTGAGGGGTGCTTTAAACTTTTCCAAGGTCTGTTGTTAAAATAAACACTTGAATCTGGAGTTGTAAGGATTGAGAGAAAAAGGTCGTTTTTATGTGGCTTGGAGGGGGGATTGTAGGTGCTTTGTCAGTGTGAGTAAAATGTGTTGTTTCAGCAGCACTTTCATACCCGGTTTTCTTTTCCTTCCTTGTTCTTTTGAGGTTTTTAAGAAGTGGAAGTTCATTTAGAAATGAACTTCATTCTCTTCATTGTTCCCCATTAGTTTATGTAACTTCAATTTGAGTGAGCTTGGACCAAAAAAGCCCAAGGCTCTAATAAATTGTTAGGTATTAAGCACTGAGTGCAAACCCAGGTCTATACAGGAAGATATTAAAAAGCAGTCTAAGAGAAGAACTCCCCCAGGGGTTTCTTTCGGGGAGGCAAAAACCAGTACCATTTGCGGCAATTTCCAGCCCCTAGAACAATGCTGTCACAGTTAGTACTCAGGATTTGTTGAATAAATAAAAGTATCAATTAGGGAATGATACATTTCTACATAAACTGATGGTGGTACTCACTGTTAGTAGTTCAGAGAAATGAGACATCACTGTGGGATGAGATGGAGATCAGAGCTTCCAGGAGGAGGGGGACTTCAGCTGACTTTGCAGGATGTGAGGATTTGGGTAGGTGAGGTACTGTGAGAGCGTTCCAAGTGGGCACACCATGATCAGGGGCACTGAGGTGGGAAAGGAGACTTATTTGGTGCCAGTGGGTCACTAGAAGAACTTTCTGTCTGGAGCCTTAAGAGGTTGGGTGTGATAAAAAGAAATAATAATAATGGATGGCTATACTTCCATCTTTCAGAGTGACTTAGTCTTTATGTTTATAGTCCCATTTCCTATATCAGTGCCTGACACGTGTTCAATAAATGGACTTCGAATCCATAAATTGGGTTTTGAATATTACCTGGATTACTTTGATATTCCTGCACTTCTGATGTCTGAGAGGTGAGAGAAAGACCATACCGGTTTGGAGGTGCCTGTCTCTAATGAGCTGAATGCTACAGCATTTGGCTGTTTGCCAGAGATACCTTACCACCCACACCCCACTTAACTACCTTGTAGTTAGCAAGACTAGAAAATCTTTGTTGATTTTCTTTTTTTTTTTTTTACTTTGGGCCTCATGTTAATATGTCCAGTCTCTGTCATAAAGGGTGGATGTTGTCTCCACTCCCTTGTGTAAGAGAGCTGACTCCTTCTGACTTGCTCTTGTATCTGTTGTCGAGATGGTAGATGGCCTCAGAGCTGCTCCGGCCTCTCATCCCCGTGACTCCTAGGGGCAGAGAGGATCTGCAGGCACTAGTTACACTAGGTGTATCATTAATTAGAGGTGACTCTGATTAAACCTAGTGAAAGATTTCTGAGAAAATGAAACCATGCATTTAGATAATCCCTAGGTCAGCATGTCCTCTCTTTTTAGGTTTGGAGATAGTAGAGGGTAGGTCTCCTATGCGCACACACCCCACCTCAAGGACCCTGGGTTATTTAATGAGAGCCGTGGAATCATAGCTTCAGATTTGGCCCTTGCATTAGCTGCCATATCCTACCCCACTAGTATTGTCAATTGCAGCCTACGTTTGTCCAGCTGTTTGGAATGACCAAGTAAAGCAGGCAGGAATAGGAGCTTACAGCTGCAGTGGATATAAACGTTCTGGATCACAGGTATGTTTGTCTACTCAACTGTTTATGACCCAGCCCACCCCCCACCCCCATTCCACAAAGGCTTTGTGCTTATTCTTAAGCTACAAAATGCCTCCTCTCTCACCCATCCCTTTTCTCTTATACTGCTTGGGCTTAGGTCTTAACCTCTTAAAGCCCTCCCTAATGACCCTAATACACACAGATCTCTCAGGCTTCTACTTCTTTGGAACCCATTATCTGCAGTGAACAGTAGCGTATCAACTCATACTTTGCTTGCCTAGATTTCACAGTTTATTGCTTTACATATAGTAACCCTCACCAATTGAGAACATACCTGCTGAGAATCAGAAAGTCAGCAAAGAAGACTTCTACTAGGAAAAAAAGTTGTTATGAACTTCATGTCCTTTTGACCTTCACTTATTTACTATATACTTATTCAGAGGCAGTATAGTATTACGCTTCAGACCACTTGTTCTGGAGTCAGACTGCCTGGATTCACATTTCGCTGCTACCGCTGACTAGCTGCTTGACTTTCAGTGAATTACTCAACCACTCTGAGCCTCAATTTCTACATCTGTGAAATGGGGGGAATATTGTCTGCTTTATAGGTATTGTCTTTGTAATGTGTGGAAGAAGCTCACCACAGTTTCTGGCACATTGTAAGCGCTCACTGTTACGCTTCCCCAGTTCTGTTGAGCACGTACAGTTTTGCCATGCTGTACCTGCCACGTGCAAAGTGCCATACCAGACACGTCTTAAATGCTGTTCTTTTACTCTTGGGTATCTGTTTTCCAAGCCACGGCAGATTAGAAACAGTAAATAAGGGAGAGGCCCTGCTCAGGCAGGCACACTAATGCCATTCACCCACCAAATGTTTACCCATCATCTGCTTTGTGCTACGCCAATTGTTAGATGCACTGCAAAATTTATCTCAGGCCTGGCACATAGTAGGTAGCCTGTCAAAATTAGTCCTCTCCCAATACAAGGTCTGTTCCCTTGTAGTGTTTATAGTAGTATGATATGTCTGTGTGACAGATTGACAAAATAAGAGAAAAAGCAATAAAAGGCTAGCATAATTTTTCCCACCACCAGTAATTTGAGACTATTAACATAGATGAATATAGCCCTACACACCTGGTTAGGCCCCAAGCATCACTGCACTATAGCTTAGTGCTGTAGTATCTGTTTATTGTGACTCTTAGCCAATCAAATAAAGATTAAATTATGTTCAGTATAGCTTGTTAATGAAAGTACAAAAAATTTTAGTTTTCTATCTAAAATGATTCAAATATAATATTTGTTATTTCAAAGGACAAGCAGTAGATTTTCTAGAAAGCATAGTTGTCTAAAATGCCTTGTCCTACAGAGGTTCTGAATAGCATGGATTTTACTTTATATAATACTGTCTCATTTTCTAATTGTTGAATGGTTGCCTTTATTCTGTAGCTTGAGACAGGCTCTGTGTTCAACTTTTTTTTTTTTTTTTTTAAACACGGTATTTCTCAGCCCTGGGCACATAGTAGGGCACTCACATTTTCATGTAATGGAGAGTTTAATATGTTTATGGCTATAGTGAAAACTACTGATTTTCAGGAAAGCAACTTCTGTTTGAGAATACAGTAAGATTTGGATTAAAAGTGTTCTAACAACTAAGGGAAGAAAGTTCTGAGGAAAGGAAAAGTTAAAAGAAAACACAATTCATTAGCTTAAAACTATGAAGTGGATTATGAGCTAAATATTGATATGTGTCAATGTGAATGATGTAAAGTGAAATGCACTCCTGAGGGTTCAGAAGCACAGAGAAATAGACCAAAGGTTGTAATTGAGGAATAGATTGTGTCATAGTCTAGGAAAGTTCTATACCTGATTTCTTAAGCATGCGAAGAATGAATAAGAAAAGAAGCCAGGGCTTCCCTGGTGGCGCAGTGGTTGAGAATCTGCCTGCTAATGCAGGGGACATGGGTTCGAGCCCTGGTCTGGGAAGATCCCACATGCCGCGGAGCAGCTAGGCCCATGAGCCACAACTACTGAGCCTGCGAGTCTGGAGCCGGTGCCCCACACCAAGAGAGGCCGCGATAGTGAGAGGCCCGCGCCCTGCGATGAAGAGTGGCCCCCCGCTTGCCACAACTAGAGAAAGCCCTCGCACAGAAACCTAGACCCAAAACAGCCAAAAATAAATAAATAAATTAATTTTAAAAAAATGTATATATATATATATATATATATAGAAAAGAAAAGAAGCCAAGGAGGCTTGCTGGAGAAATCTGAAAATTTATAGACAGTAGCAATAAATTTGACTATAAACTAGAATTTTACTCTACAGTGGGTGGTGGGGAGATTATCCAAAGACAGTCATAAATTTCCCAAAGATATGAAAAGGTTCTGAAATAAGGAATGAAGAATGGAAAGTTTTGAAAATTGGATCCCATTTTGGGGACAATAACGGGTTCTCTCCACATGTCAGAAGATATGACAAAGTTATTCATTGTTTTAAAGAAAGAGGATTCCTGATGTTTATTTAAGGAATTCATACTTAAAAAAAAAAGTGATTACCCTAATGATTCTATTGAAATGGCCCCTGAGAATGGATGTGTATAGCTTGGAAATTATAGTGACATGACAGCTTTTTCTCATGCTGACCCTTTTACTTTTGCCCTCCTACTGTGCTAGATTTCTTTTGAATGTGCCTATTTTGAGCAAGATGATTTTAACATCCTGAGGAGGAGTGTAACACTGACCATGTAAGGATGTAGAATGGGAGGCCTTAGAAGCAGGAACTCATGGATTTGTGTGATCTAAGTTCCTGCTCTTCTAAGAGAATGCAAAACAAAACAACAACAAAAAACACAACTATTTACTAGGATAGCAGTTTTCTGGATCTTCCACTAAACCTTCTTAATTCATTAAAAATGTTTTTTAAAGAACTTCTTAAAATACTTAAGTATAATTTTATTGGGATGGCAACCCTTTTCCTTTCATTTGGAGTTGCTGTACATTTTTGCTTTTTCAAAAGCAGAACGTGGTCCCCCTGTTAAAAAACAAAACAAGGTGGCATGCCTGGGAATGACTGCAGCGTGGTTACTTTATATCTAAACATCTAGAGCATTCCTAATGTTAAACTGAGTAAGGCATCTGCTGGTAGTAAAAGATAATTTAACAGAAGTTTGTTAAGTCAGCGATCTCCCTTTTCCTTAATTCTCTGATTGAAGTTCAGTTTTGAAAAAAAAATTTAAAAAATGAATCTATTTTATAAGTATAATTTATTTATTTATTTATATTTTGGCTGCACCGGGTCTTAGTTGCGGCATGCAGGATCTTCGTTGTGGCATGCGGGATCTTTTTTAGTTGCAGCATGCAAACTCTTAGTTGCGGCATGCGTGTGGGATCTAGTTCCCTGATCAGGGATTGAACCTGGGCCCCCTGCATTGGGAGCACAGAGTCTTACCTACTGGACCACCAGGGAAGTCCCTGAAGTTCCTTTTTGAGTGTCTTAGTTACAAAAATTAGAGAGGGGAAACAGTGAAACAATCCTGTGAAGAATTTGGTTTGTATCTAGTCAGCTTCAACATGTTCACTTGTCCTGGGAGGTTCTGGTCCCAGTGAAAGTTGCATCTTTGGCCAGAAAAATCCCTTTGAAGGTTCTTCCCCGTACCCCTCACCCTCCTTGGTTTGTTCACCTCAAACAGCTATGAATTTTGGTTTGCAAAAGGAAGTCAAGGCTATTTCTGCCCTAGTCTTCAGTAGGGAAAGTAAATTACTGGGTTTTATAGCCCAGAGACACCAAGGAAGCCCCAAAAGTAGATAGTGGAGAGTTTGTTCTTGGAAATGTCGGGCTGTCCTGTGGGCAGGAACTGGGTCTCTTCTGGAGAGCCCTCAGAAAATGTTCCCCACACCGATTTCCAAAGGATTACTGGGAGATTTTTTGTGGTATAGAAAATTATATTGTTACATTCATAGAACATCTTCAAATAACTTTGGTGTGGTTAGAGTTAATGGTAGTAATACTAGAAATTATATGGTATGGCTTCATATTTATCCTTTCTCAGTAATTTGTAGATCAAGTTTGTTTAGTTTACAAATCAAAAAAGGGTTTTTAGAACGTCAGTTGTCTCTGCTTTACTTGTGATGTTCTTACCACTATTAAAAACGGTGGAGATGGTCCAGGAAGCAGAACAGCCCTCTGGCTTACTTAACTGGTGAGAGTATAGCATGGCTGCTAAGGGTCAGGCTCTGATCCATCTCTGCCTGTGACTTAGGCAAGTTACATAACCTCTCTGAGCATCTGTGTCTTCATATATATAATGGGCCTAGGATAGTACCTACCTCCTGAGGCAGCATCCCATGAGTTAAGATGTGTAAGACACATAATGCCTGGCACATGCCAAGGGCTTGGTGAACCTGGGCTACTACAGTTATCTGAAGGGAGCCCAGTGCTCGCCACCTTTGATGAATCTGGAATGATAATCCTGTTTGTTAAGGACATGTGTTTTTTATGTTCCCATTAAAAAATTTATAATTATGATAGCAGAGGCTCCCAACATTTTCAAATATGAGTCCCATTTTTAAAAGCCTGAAAATGGTAATGGTGGCAAAGTTACAAACTGATAAATGTTCACAATCTATTGTCTGAAATCTTGCGGTTTAGAATCCAGAATTTTAGAGTTGCTGGAGGGTGATACTGAGCTCCTACTGGGATCTGGGGCAGCACTCTGAAACATTACATTTTGGAGTGAAACCTGTTAATATTCACACTAAATGGGATAAATATGAAGCAGCTCCATATCAGTTTTGCACCTAACCAAGTCTGCCGCTAGCTTTTGAAAATTTATTTTCATAACTTTTTGGATTCCTGAATTGTAGATAAGGGATTATGGACTTCTGCCTTTATTATAGAAAAATTGCTAGACACATAAAAGCACAAAGAAGAAAATAAAATCATCTATAGTTCTACCACCTACAGAAATTAACTGTTGCAATTTTGGTGTACATACTTTGGTCTTTTTTCTATGCAAACTTTTTTTTTTTTCTTCCAAACAGACAATGTTCTATAGGTACTTTGTCTCAAATTTCTCCTTGGTATATGGTGAACATTTTCCCCATCATTTTCTATTCCCCTCAACCTCATTTTAAATGGGTAAGTGGTATTCCATAGTGTGTATGAACTGTAATTTATTTAATCCCTTCCCTACCATTAGACATGAGTTTGATTTTAGTTTTCTGCTGTTGGAACAACACTGTGATGTACATCCTTGTAGATAAGTTTTTGTGCGTGCTCGTGCTTATGACATTTTATATACTCAGTAGGCTAGTAGATGTAATTTGAGTATTTAACCATTGCAAAAATCACATATGTGCAGTTGAATTTGAGGACTCACAGTAATTCTAAGGCCCCTTACATCTCCTGGGTCCTTCTGATTGGAAAGTAATGTACTGATCTGTGGCTGCTAAATGCTACTTATATTTAGAAAGTTACCTTTGTGCAGGCACAGGATTTTTATTAGTCAGGTTGGGGCCTCTTGGGTCCTTCTTCAGAGGCAAAATGTTTAGAAGAGGGCCATTAATAATACAAATGTGTGGAGCAATATGTTTCAAGCAGAATGAGACAGAATCCATTTTGTTTTTGCCTTTTGTTGTTCTAGCTTTTATTGTGGGAAATTTCAAACATATAGAAGTCAAGAGAATAAAATAATGAATCCTCACATACCTTAAGTAACCATAAAACAATTATCAGCTTATGGCAAATTTTGTTTCTTTTTATCATCATCCCCCCCAACTCAATTATTTTGAAGAAAACCTATATATCATTTAAGTGTGTCTCTCTAAAAGATAAGGACTTGTTAAAAAATATTAAAAATACCATTATCACACCTGAAAATGGCAATTCCTTGAAGCCATCAAGTGTTTAGTTAGTCAGGGTTCAAATTTCCATATGGTCTAAAATATTTTATTATTTATTTTTTAATTTATTTTGGCCACGTAGCTTGTGGGATCTTAGTTCCCTGACCAGGGATTGAACCCAGGCCCTCAGCAGTGAGAGTGTGGAGTCCTAACCACTGGACCACCAGGGAATTCCCCAAAATATTTTATTTTATATTTTATAGTTGGTTTGTTCAAATCTGTGTTCAAACAAGGTCCATACATTGCATTTGGTTGGTATGTCTCGTAAGTCTCTTTAAATCTGTGGCTTTCATCTCTGTCATTTTTTCATTCCAGTTTATTTGTTGAAGAAAAAAAGGTCATTTGCCCCGTTTCCCAGAGTCTGGGTTTCGCTGATTGCATCTCTGAGGTATCATTCAACATGTTCATCTGTCCCCTGTATTTCCTGTGGGCTGGAAATCAGATCTAGGCTTGGTCTGATTCAGGTTCAGATTTTCTGGCAGGATTTCTTTCTAGGGGATGTTGTGTACGTCCTTCTGTTTAGTCTTCTTTTTTGTGATGTCGGCAGCCATTGACGATCACGGTCTAAAGCCATGATTTAGAGTTTGCAAAATGGTGATTTTTCATTTCTATTTTACCTTCTTCATTTATTAACTGGAATACTTTTTGGAGAGAAACTTTATAGAGAAACCTCATGTTATTAACTACTTGGTTACCTTGAGGTAGAGTTTGTGTAGGAAAGATGGATTAAATGCTTGATTCTTTCCCCTTATTTACCAGTTTTCAGATCAAGTTGGTTTCCTAGTAGTCTTCAGAGGTGTCCAATGAGTTTCTTGTGAATAATCATTATGAATTTGTAATTTTTTTTTTTTTTTTTTTTTTTTTTTTTTGCGGTACGTGGGCCTCTCACTGTTGTGGCCTCTCCCATTGCGGAGCACAGGCTCCGGACGCGCAGGCTCAGCGGCCATGGCTTACGGGCCCAGCCGCTCCACGGCACGTGGGATCTTCCTGGACCGGGACACGAACCCGTGTCCCCTGCATCGGCAGGCGGGCTCTCAACCACTGCGCCACCAGGGAAGCCCTGAACTAGTACTTTTAAGCTTATTTGTGCTTCAATAATAACCTTTCTAAAATGTGCTCTGAGACATTTAGACTTTGACAGTTTTACTTTACTATGTAGAGCAGTTGAACTGGTTTGTAATGAAGTGTTGTTTGTATTTGTGTATTTTAATTGAGTGCTATTTCTACTCAGAGTCCTCCAGTTTGTGCTGCTTCTTCTGGTCACTTGCAAATCAAGAATTCTAATCTTCCAGAGTCCGGATTAGTTCAGCTGGCTTTTAATTTTTTAAGTTTCCTGCTGGCCATACATGGCCCTATAGGTAACAAAGCCTTAAAAAGATACTCTAGAGACTTTAGTAACCAAATTTCTTTAGATTATAATTATGGAAAACCCACTAAAAATGGTGTTTTCCCACCAGGTTTATGGGGTGGCTCTAGATAAGAATCTAGGTGTGTCAAAGTGAGTTGTTACTTATTCAGTCTCATATGTTACTCTGAATATGTTTCATGGTGTCACACTTTTTACATAAACATTGAAGAGTCAGTTGAATTGTCTTTCGTTAAGTATACTAAGCATAGGTCTCTGTCTCATTATTGACTTCTGAGCTATTGCATTCAGAGCTCCCACTCACAGGTCCGATCTTGAGTTCCTGTTCTGCCATCTGTATATTTTCTTTTCTTGGTTTGGAGCTCAACTATATATGAAAGTATTTCTCTTTGTTTTATTTTATCCATTGGTTTATGTGTTTGGAGTGGCGGTGGGAGGACTGGGTCAGGGTCCTTCTGCTTTGGCTCAGATTCCCCCCCTTGACCAGCCAGATGTACAAATGCTACACCTGTAGTGTCAATTTAAAAGTGATAAAAGCAGCACATGGAACCACTTATTTGTTTCTTTTTGACAGTTGTTGGGACAGTAAGCGTTCTACTTCAGAGAGATCTTGGCCTCTATTAGGTAATGACAGCATCCAGCTCCATCTTACTCCACAGCACTTTCATGTTGGCCTCTCAGATTGTTTAAAGAGCATTATCATGAGTTAAGATGAAAAATGAAAATAAAAACAAGAGAAGAAATATGTTGGACTTTACTGAGAAAGGAAAATGTATCTTTTTTCTTTTTTTTTTTTCGGTACGCGGGCCTCTCACTGTTGTGGCCTCTCCTGTTGCGGAGCACAGACTCCGGATGCACAGGCTCAGCGGCCATGGCTCACGGCCTAGCCGCTCCGCGGCATGTGGGATCTTCCTGGACCGGGGCACGAACCCCCGTCCCCTGCATCGGCAGGCGGACTCTTAACCACTGCGCCACCAGGGAAGCCCGGAAAATGTATCTTAAAACATGGAGTTCACACTGTTGAGTTGGATGGTGCGTAATTCTTGCAACACCGAGGCTGTGCCTCTGCCTCCACGTGATGGGGTCTGTCCTCTGTCGGGGCTGCACACTGGCTTATCCCTGCCAGTGAGGACTCGATGTGACTGGAAAAGCAGCTCCAAATGTATGTCCCACTAATAATAGTACCAGTAGTCAGCATTTATTGACCATTCACTGATATTGGATTAGTAGCCTTAATTTGCAGGGCATTATTAAGTGCTTGTCCTTACTAAGATTAAGAAAGTAAATTTTTTTATTATTGTCCCTCCTTTTATTGAATTTGTGACTTTCAGCTTTGCTTGTGTATAGTCAGATCTCCTAATTACAATTCTTTTCAGTCATAGTGAAAGCTTAAAGTCTCAGGGAATTTAATTTTCTTAATTAAAAAAAATTGGAGGGGACTTCCCTGGTGGCGCAGTGGTTAAGAATCCGCCTGCCAGTGCAGGGGACACGGGTTCGAGCCCTGGTCCGGGAAGATCCCACATGCCGTGGAGCAACTAAGCCTGTGCGCCACAACTACTGAGCCTGCGCTCTAGAGCCCGCAAGCCACAACTACTGAGCCCATGAGCTACAATCACTGAAGCCCACGCACCTAGAGCCCGTGCTCCGCAATGAGAGAAGCCACCGCAATGAGAAGCCTATGCATCACAACGAAGAGTAGCCCCCGCTCGCCGCAACTAGAGAAAGCCCGCGCGCAACAACGAAAACCCAACACTGCCAAAAATAAATAAATAATAAAATAAATTTTTAAAATAAATAAAGGTGAAAAATGCACTCAATGAAACAAATTAAAAAAAAATTGGAAACTCTCTCTTCTTACCTGTGAAAAAGTAGACAGTGGTGCTATTACTTGAGGTATCAGATACTTAGAAAACACAAGCTAGTGTATTTGGAGATGGTGCTTTATTTAACCTTAGGAGGACCCTTCTTAAAGGGAGTTTCTGCCTGTACCCCAGCCCTTTTTGTCTGAGTGAACCAACCTGTTGACTTTGTTTTCCTTTCACCTGAATAAGCCTTCATTGTGATTTTCTTTTCAGTTTCCTTTAAACACAATCCATTTCTCAAGTTATTTTTCCTTTTGAATTATAATTGAGACCTACTTCTAAGAAGTCCAATGGCCAGAAGAGCTTTCAAAACAGATCATTTCAAAAGGGCTGTTTACCTGGAAAATTCTTTCTGGGGCTTGTTTTTAGATCTTTAGCTCTTTGCTGGGCCTGGAGAGGAGCCTGGTCCTGGCTTTGTTCATAACTGTTGGTGTCATGTTCCTTCCTCCTCCTATGATCCAGTTTGATTCTGGATCCTGGTTCGGTTCACCTGCCTGATTCTTGCTTCTTCAGGTTGCCCCACAGCCCTGATAAAACTTCAGCAAAAGCCCAGCTTAGATTGCAGTATTTGAGGTAATTCACTCACAAGTTAGTTCACAGCAGCTCAGAGCTGTCACTACAGACTCTGTGGTAGGTTGGGATGTACACGTTGTTGGGGAAGAGTTTTACTTCTTGAGCACTTAATACTTTCCTCTGTCTGTACCCAGAACTTTACATCTATATTTTCTCAGTCTATCTTCACAGCATACCTGCTAGCTAATTGTTATTATCCTCATTTTACAGATGAAGAAACAAAGGTTCAGGGAGAGGTTAAAGTGACCAGCTCAGGGCCACATGGAGGAGGGCAGAGCCAGGAGTCTGACTCCCCAAACTTTTGCTCGTAAAGCATTGCGTTTGACCATTTGGAGAACTGTGTCTTTGGATGAAATTCAAACCACCCCTTACTATATGCTTAGGTAAAATTTTACCCCCAAAATTAGGGATTTATTTTAATTTAATAGTTGCTTTGATAACACTTTGTGCCATCCACAGTTCTTAAGCACTTTACAAATATTAGCTCATTTCATCCTCATAACAACACTTTGGGGAGGGCACAAGTAGTATTGCTGTCTTACTGATGAGGAAACCAAAGCCCGGAGCCATCAAATAACTTGCCCACTGTAGTAAGCTGGGAAGTGCTGAGGCTTGGTTCCAAGCCCAGGCAGACTGTCTCCAGAGTCCTTAGTCTTAGCTTTTTTGCAACTGGGGATTGTTCCTTTTATTAAGAGTGTAATACAAAATCCCTTTGGAACACTTTGACTACATAATGTGAGAAGCTTATTTTTTAAATCATTGACAATTTCCTTGGAATATAAGAAAGTTAGACAAGGGGAATGTCTTTAAACTTATGCCAAATAATATATTAGTTTAGAGGATATAGGGGAAGCCGTGCAGCTCATGAAGAGGAAAAAGCCTCCCTTATTCTCAAACTTCCTCAAACTTTTCTTCTAGAAAATTCTCACCTTCCTCTCAAGCAGGTTAATGCTTTCATGAATTTCACCTCTGGGAAAATTCAGTACCCTCTCCTCCCCCACCAGATTTTAAAGTGATAAAGATTTGTTTTGGACACATGCTTGCCGGAGGTACCACAGAGGCCAAAGGGTGTGCAAGGGAAGTAAATCTAAACAATTGGCAAGAAACTAGAGGCCTGTGTATTTGAAATTATTTCTAGCTATTGCTACCCATTCTGCTTTTTTACAATTCCTTCCCCTTCCCCTGCCTCATTAGTGGTTTATGACCATATTTTACATTCCCAAACAATAATTAGTCTGTCCATAAAATGACTTTCAGAGAGTATTGTCTGGCTGGTTCAAATGATTGTTGATAGTAGTTTGAAGCCTAGAATTATGGGACAGGAAATGTTACTTCCATAATCCTTGGTGCTTTAATCTTCACAATCCTGTGATGTTGGTATTCGTGACCATTTTACTGATGAGAAAGGTTAAAGTGACTTGCCCAGGACCGAGATTTTCCATTTGCAAGGCCTGTAGAGTCTATTTTATGTGGAGATCATGGCTGCCAAGAAGACGTCTGAGTCCCCAGGTTGTAGAAGTAGAAGGAAAAGATAGTATTCTAGCTGAGTAGTTCTGAAAACACCTCTGGGTCCTATATGCTTAGCAGTAATAGAATACTCTTATTACTTTTTATCTGTTACAAATGAAAATATCTCAGATGTTGAAATCGGCAGAGATTCCAGATTCGTTACTTTTTAATCTGTTGCTATCTCCATTATTATATGTTTAAGAACTCGGCTGGAGAATAGTTTTCTTGCTAGTCAGTCTTAACCAGCAGCCTTTTCGCTGTCTTTAGCAGACCCAGAGCAGACTTTCAGAAAGGCTTTTAAGTAAATGATCGAGGGTTTAGTGTTTCACTTTAAAGTTTAACAGTTTTTTCTTTCTTGGAGAGTGTATACAAAATCAGGATCCAGTACTTTTACTTAAGTTTTTTCAACCAACTTAAGTTTTTTCAGCTGTCTTTTTAAAAATGTCTTTTCTTTAACCATCATGATCTGTTAGACTCTTTGTCTTTAGTTACCATCATTTCTGTTTCCCTCACTTTTTAATATTTACTCTTTAGTCAACTATATATCTGAAAAAATGTGATTATATAATAACGTAATAACCACCATTATTGCCGTGTGTGTGTGTGTGTGTGTGTGTTTGAACACTTCCTATTGCTCAAGGTATTATCTGATTTCCTTCTGGTGATGAAATAATGAAGTCACTGGCTGACTTCATGTGATGAATCTGGCTGGCATCAGGTTTCCTCATTACCCGGTACTGGGACTTGCAAGATTTTGACACCTGTAGGCTTAACCTTCTGGTTTTTAACATTGTTTTGATTGTGTTTCACATTCGTTTTAATGTGTTTAATTTGTTTCTCATTGCCCACTTAGTATTCATACTTATACTAGTCACTTAGGATTGGTCTTTTGGTTCGTGTGGCCATCTGGGATTGAGTGGAACAAAATCTAAATCTTGTCTTTCCTTCCTTCACTGATTTTGATGTTAGCCTTTTATTTGATCTGTAGATACCCAGACAAAATCTTTAAATTAAGCCTTAAGTTCTTCTTGTCTGTAGAGTTGGTCCAGGACTATCTGGAACCCTGGGGTCTGGAAAGCACATAGGTCTCTTAGTTTTACCCTTTAGTCAGCCTCTCCATGCTTGAACTCTGAAGGGAAGAGGATGAGGGTTAGACAGAAAAATCAGTCTACAGGGAACATGGTCTGCAGGAACCTTCCTCCTTCAGGGTGCATGCTGCCTCTGGGGAAGGGCATGGGAGAGCAGGCCCCCAGGGGCCTTCCACCTAGAATTACCTCAGCCATTCTCTAGCTGTATGATCTTGGCAATATTTTTTTTTCTTTCTTTTTTTTTTGCGGTACGCGGGCCTCTCACTGTTGTGGCCTCTCCCGTCGCAGAGCACAGGCTCCAGACGCGCAGGCTCAGCGGCCATGGCTCACGGGCCCAGCCGCTCCGTGGCATGTGGGATCCTCCCGGACCGGGGCACGAACCCGTGTCCCCTGCATCGGCAGACGGACTCTCCACCACTGCACCACCAGGGAAGCCCTTGGCAATATTTTTTACTTCTCCTGCACCTCAGTTTCCCATCCATAAAAAAAAAGGGGTGGGGCAGTGTTTGTAGCGTTTCCTGACAGAGGTCCCAAGGAAGGTGCATCAGCACGTCTTAAAGCAGCTGCAGAGACAGACTGGGGAAAGGACCTACTGCTTACTGTACTCTTACTGTGTGCCAGGAACCATGTGGCTTTTTCTACACCTTGTCCCACACGGTGGCTCAGGAGAGGAAGAAGCCTGTCGCCTCAACTCTGTGAGTGTGCAAGCAGGCCATTGCTCTTTTTGCCCTTGAAGCTTTCGTAAACAACTACATTCCTGTATGTCAAGCATACTGCTGTAGGAGATACTTAGGAATATGAAATTGGTCAGTTTCCTTAAGAAATTGACTTGATTAGAGTGATGATAAAATGGCCCCATGATCTCCTCAGAGAAATCGTTGATTCCAGCACTGGGGCAGGGAAAATAAAAAAAGACGAATATGTCAAAAGAACACAGAAGCCAACCTGAAAGAGCTCTCAATGGCCAAAGTTGGAACAATTTGAACAGCAAAATAAAAAGCAATAGTAATGGATTATAAGCCAAAGAATAAAATAAACATCTATGAGTTAATGATATAAATGATTGAATAAATAAGTAAATGGGAGAGAAGAGATAGCTCTTCTTTTCAGAAGAATTCCAGTTAATAAATGTAGAAGGAATGAGAGGAATAGAAAATCACCATTAGCACACCACAGTAATAATTGCTGCAGGCAAGATCTACCAATGAAGGCTAAAATTAGTTTGTGACAGTTTAAGGAGAAACAGAATATTAGCATGGCCTTAAGGCATCTTCCAAAAATATTTATTAATTACTGTGGTGGTTTCAAACCATGTCCACATATTCTTTGAAACTCTCCTCTCCTGGGGATGGAGTTTAATTCCCCTTCTCCTGAGTGTGGGCTGGTCTTAGAGACTGGCTTCCAAATAATAGAGTATGGAAAGGGAAAACAGTGACTTTACAGTGGAAGAACTTGGCAGACACCACCTTAACCAAGAGGTCAAGGTTAACATTTTTAGTCATGTTGATGTCACTTACCCCCTGATAGGATGTGATGAGAAGGGCACTTCACCTCTTACGTTCTTACCCCAAAATCCATAATTATGGGAAAACAGACAAACTCAAACTGAAGAGCATTCAACAAGATACCTGACTAGTATTTTTTAAAAGTGACAGGGCTGTGAAAGACAAGGAAAGCCTGAGGAACCATTACAGAATGGAGACTAAGGAATTATGCCTACAAATGTAAAGTGGACCAGAAAAAGGGCATGAGTGTAAAAACATTATAAATCAACTATACTTCCAAAAAAAAAATTAAAATAAACAAAACTGGGGAAGTCTGAATAAAGTCTGTAGTTTAGTTAATAGTATTGTACCAGTGTTACTTTCTTAAGTTTGGATCAATGTGCCGTGGTTATGTAAGATGATAACATAAGGGGAAGCTGGGTGAAAGGTACACAAGAACTCTGTACTATCTTTGCAGCTCTTCTGTAAGCCTAAAATTATGTCAGAATAAAAAGTAAACACACAAGTGCCATGTCAGGTAGTGGCTCTGAAGTCAAGTTCTCTGGGTTCAAATCTTGCCTTTGCCACCTACCAACTGAGAGAAAATAGACAACTTTCTTAATTTCTTGGCCTCAGTTTCCTCATCTCTAATAATAATATCTCCCATATAATAAGACTGAGTGAAGATTAAATGAAGTTATGCATGTAAAGTACTTAGAACAGTGGCTGGAACATAGTAATGGCAGCTGCCAATATTAATATTTATAAAGAGGAAGTCCAACCACCTTTTAGGTACTTGACTGTTTAGCCGTGGATGTAGATAGTTGGTGCTAACGGAGGTTGGAAGAAGAGAAGATGGTAATGGCCTAGGGTGGTCTGGAGATCCCTCCCCACCACTCCGTATACCCCTAGGATGCTGGCTTGATCATGTTTAGACTTTAGGCCTGAGAGAGAGCGAGAGAGTGTGAGATTGAGAGTAAGATGACACTTCAAAAAATTGTTTTAGTCCCAACAGGATTGTAGCTATACTTTGAGTGTTTGTTGATTGAGAAACTATGTTATAACAGAGTGACTCTAAAGTTAGTAACACTCTGAAATTAATGTGTTTTATTAAATATGGTAGCTTCTCTGTACCTTTGAGACATTGTGATACGTACGTGCATGTGAGACATTTATCCTGCCTGCTTCCAATGCCTGGTGTACAAATGCATTTGCTGACCCTTTATGATAACACTGTAGCCCTGGGGCTAAGAATCACTGCTGTGGGTGACCAGGAGCTTTCAGTGTGCAAACGTGCTTTGACTTCATGCCTCATCTTTGAGGCTGTCTTCCATCATAGGGAGAGTGTGTACTTCCTTTATTAGTTAAAAAAAGTTATTGAAGTATAATTTACCTACAGTGAATGCACGGATAGTAAGTGTACAGAGCAATGTGTTTTACCTAGTATACATCTGTGTACTCATCACCAAGATCAAGACATAGAACGTCTCCGGTACTCCGAAAGGCTCTCATGTCACCTCCCAGCCAAAAATGCCCCTCCTTGCGGTAACTACCATTCTGGCCTTTATCACCATAGGTTTTTGCCTGGGAATGTGTTTCCTTTTCTCCACCATACACCCAGGCCCATGGGGTACGGCGGGGTGGGAGCAGAGGTGGGTCTATATGTGCCGAATACTATACTCGACACGTTCCCAGACTTAAATAAATTCTCCCATAAAACCACAGACCTGGGCTTATGTTACTTATCTAAATTCAGTCTCATATCTCACTGACTGCAGAGTCCATGTTTTTTCCATTGTACCATGCTCTGTGCCTTCAGCTGACATTTACCATAATAATTATCATCATCATTAATGAGAAGTCACCTTAGTAGTTCCCCCGCCCACCCTACCCCCCAGTAGCTTACATGTGTAACTCTCTAGTAGGGGAAGTTGTGCTGATTTGGAACCAAAGGATGATGGCTCTTCATTTAATGAGTCCCAGGCCTTGTGTGAGCCAGTGGAATTAGAGAGAAAGAAAGGCTCGGTCCCAGCCTTCTAATCTTCGAACGAGGGAGACAGATAGGAGGTGTTGAGTGCTATGAAGCAGGGATGCTGGAGGATCATGGAGGAACCAAGGGACAGGGGGAGGGTGAGGAGGGCACTCCAAGTGTGTGAGGGAAGTGCTCCTCCTTGAAGAAGTGACATCTGAGTGGCACATTAGAGATAATAGGAGCTGCGCAGGCAAAGAAGGAGAAAGTGAGGACTCATCCAAGCTGGAGAGAGAGTGCACAGCATGTGCAAAGGATGGAGAAAACTGCAGGTGATTGTCTGGTGTGAGGGTGGAGGCGGGGTGCTGGGACTGGGGAGAGATGGGCTTGGAGTAGCAGGCAGAGGCGAGACCGTCAGGCCCACGTTCAGGACTTGGATTTTACACCGAAGGTAATGATGGATTTGCAGTCTCTATAGGTCACTTCAGATTTCTGGGACGTGGATGGGAGGGGTCGAAATTGATTAGGCGTGTAAAGCTATTAGGACTAGTAACAGTGGGCATGGAGAGGAGGCCCGACTGGAAAGATATTCAGAAGGTGCAAGGAACAGGACTTGGCAGTTGATTTACAAGCAAGAGGTTGAAATCTCTTATGACTAAATAGGATTTTACAATGTAAAATAAGAAAGTGGAATTTTTAGGACTGTATTTTCGTAAGTCATAACTGAAATGAAATACTTTTTTCCCTCTTCAGCAGAAGGGAAGTGTTTGCTTTAGAACAGCCCCATTACTTATTTCTGTGTGCATAGGCATTTGTAGATGAAGGCCTAGAGTTGTATGATAATTTTTTAAAAATCGGGCAGATAAATCAGTCTTTTGGTTTGTTTTAATCGTCCTTTGTTTGTTGCGGTGAAAGCTAAAGCTCCAAATGGGTATTCCCACAGAGAAGACCCGTGGACCCTTGAACCTAGGGGTAACTAGTGATATGGCAAGCAGGAAAAGACTTCTTACTCCTTTCAGGTTATTTATTTACTGAGATGTGTACAGAAAGCCAAACCGGCACTTCTTGCAGAGTGGTGTATAGATTTGATTCTAAGGTTTTTATAAAGTTTAATGCTAACCCTGTCTTTGCTTTGACCTGTGATATGCTGGAATAAGCTCCTTCGATGTGCACAGGATAGCAGTGAGGGGGATCCTTAACCCACAGGGCTGTTATCTAGGGCCTAGCACTTCCTCACAAACAGTTCTGGTCCTTAGCTATGAGAATACGTCCTTGTGAAGCTCAAGGACCATGTACATAGGACTGGAAATTTCTAGAAAAGGCAAAACAAGCTGTCTGGGCTTTGTGATTGGCAATGTCTGGAGTCCTAACCCTGAATGGTCATTAAGAAACCCAAACCACACCCTTTCTGCTGAGAGGAAGCTTTTCTCTCCAGTCAGCCAAAATTCAGTTATCTGCCAGCCCCAGCTCCAAATTTCCTGTTACTATAAATCTCTGACAGATTAGAATGAAGGATGGTGGTATGTGGGATGGAGAATCCTCATTCAAATGAGTAGAAGAGAAATGGCAGTTTGGCTACAGAGTCATATATAACAAAATGCAAAATATATTTCTTGCCCCTGGAATCTCTCTATGCAGTGTTCTGAGTCGCCACGGAATCTCTGCTGTTCCAGTTTTTAGGTGGTGCCCAGGGACTGTTTATGCTTTTACAGCAATGCAATTTCTTGTTCACCCAGGGATGTTCAATTCAGCTTTAAGTTGTGAGTAAAAAAAGCGTGCTGGGGCTTCCCTGGTGGCGCAGTGGTTGAGAGTCCACCTGCCGATGCAGCGGACACAGGTTTGTGCCCCGGTCCGGGAGGATCCCACATGCCGCGGAGCGGCTGGGCCCGTGAGCCATGGCCGCTGAGCCTGTGCGTCCGGAGCCTGTGCTCCGCAACGGGAGAGGCCCACAACAGTGAGAGGCCCGCGTACCGCAAAAAAAAACAAAAACAAACAAACAAACTAAAAAGCGTGCTGGGTGAGTGACAATTTATGAAAGCCGCCAGGTATTACCTCAGTTCAGTGTTGTGATGAAATCAAACATTTATGCTAATCTGCCACCTTTATTGATGTGCATGATCATTATTGTGCTGCATGGTAATTAGGTAAGCAATTCACATAAGTGACTATAATTAGTATTAATTTTTACATGGCTGAATCATAATTTCACAGTTTCTTGTTTACTAATTTGTTGTTCTCCGGTATCTATAATTAGCATCAGTGTCAGCATTTTCGGGTGATACGCGTGTAGTCTGATCCTTATCACTGGTGTGCTCTGGTTCCCCTGTGTTTAAACATAAAACAGAGAGCCCCTTGGAGGGAGAGGGTGGTCCTCAGCCCCATTTTCTCTCCCCGGCCTGATCTCAACCTCAGAGCAGCTCCTGCGGCTTCTCCCTGATCCCAGGTGTTCTGGGAGTCTGGGGTCTTCAGGGAGGCGGGGCTCCAGACTCTGGGTAGTTTGCCCAGGGGTGGGAGAGCCCCCTTCACCTCTGAGAGGAGTTGACAACACATTTTATTAAAGAGTAGTAATTGAAATAACTGAAAATCTCTCACCTAGCACATAGTAAGGATTTAATAGACAGTTATTTTTTAGAACTACCTTATTCTACTGCAAAGATGATTTTAGATTAGAAAGATGTATACTAGTAAGAATACTTTGATATCTTGGTTAGAGGATCATTGAAAACAATACATTTGGGATGGATTGAGAAACAGAATTAGTTCTGAGTGACTTGTTTGACCTGCTTTTGTGTATCTGTATGGTATGTAGGGATGGGTGGTTCCGTTTTTTTTTCTTTTTTTTGCGGTACGCGGGCCTCTCACTGTTGTGGCCTCTCCCGTTGCGGAGCACAGGCTCCGGATGCGCAGGCTCAGCGGCCATGGCTCACGGGCCCAGCCGCTCCGCGGCATGTGGGATCTTCCCGGACCG